>NW_027196627.1:45000-83511 GCF_038502225.1 Cherax quadricarinatus | reverse complement strand
TAACGGCATCCAAGTCCTGGAGGAGGACTGGATAGTGGCCGTCAACTAGGAGTCCGAGGAGCACATCGGCTCCCGGGCCTTTGGGACCTGCAGTATGGTCACCACTAAGGAAGGGAACACCCTGGCGCTGAAAACCTTCCACAAGACCCCACCAGACATGTATGCATTTACGGAGGCCTTGTCCCTGCATGTGGTTCAAGATGTACCTGGCGTTCAGGTACTCGTCGGCCCAAGCAAAACATTGCTTTGGAAGGTTTTGCATGGGCAGATGCCGACGAGTACCTGAACGCCAGGTACATCTTGAACCGCATGCAGGGACAAGGCCTCCGTAAATGCATACATGCCTGGTGGGGTCTTGTGGAAGGTTTTAAAGCGCCAGGGTGTTCCCTTCCTCAGTGGTGACCATATTGTAGGTCCCAAAGGCCCCGGAGCCGATGTGCTCCTCGGACTCCTAGTTGACGGTCACTATCACTGGATAGTGCTGTGGAAGGTTTTGCTTGGGCAGATGCCGACGAGTACCTGAACGCCAGGTACATCTTGAACCAGATGCAGGGACAAGGCCTCCGTAAATCCATACATGCCTGGTGGGGTCTTGTGGAAGGTTTTCAGTGCCAGGGTGCTGCCTTCCTTCGTGGTGACCATACTGCAGGTCCCAAAAGCCCGGGAGCCGATGTGCTCCTCGGACTCCTAGTTGACGGTCACTATCCAGTCCTCCTCCAGGACTTGGATGCCGTTAGCCAGGCAGTCGTCCTCAAGGAGGTGGGTCTCATCGTAAATATCCATTTTATGTTGAACGAAAAGTGATTCAATTTTGTTATTCGAAACTTAATTTTTTTATTTATAAGTTTATCAGTATTTTTTTTTTGTCACCAAGAAACATTAAACTATTAGATGGAAGTTGATAGGTAAGGTAGACAAGTCTGGAGAGGCACCTGACACCTGCTATTATTCTGGGCTGCTGCTGCTGCTGCTGCTGCTGCTGCTGCTGCTGCTGCTGCTGCTGCTGCTGCTGCAAACTGAAATATAACATTTTTATCACTCTCAAATGCGTATTAAAGCCAGAGAACATGTTCACACTATCTTATATTAACCCAGCAATAGACTAGGCCTAAAAAACGTATATACAGTACACACATTACTTACCTATATATATATATATATATATATATATATATATATATATATATATATATATATATATATATATATATGTCGTGCCGACTAGGCAGAATTTGCTATCTTGGCTTAAATAGCAACGTTCATCTTGCCATATAGGACAAGTGAAAATTTGTGTATGCAATAATTTCGTCAAAATCATTCTGAACCTAATGAAAAAAATATATTTCAATGTGTTTGTTTAGTATTAAATTACTGTAAACAAATCTAAAATATATTTAGTTGCGTTAGGCTAAAATAAATTGTTCTTGTTATATTAAGGTTAGGTAAGTTTTCTAAGATTCCTTTGATGCAAAATTTAAAATTTTTACATTAACATTAATGAAAAAACATATCTTTAAACGTATAGGAGAAAATTTTAGATAGGAGTTATTTTTAATTGAGTTATTGCTAATTGACCAGTTTTACATATTCGGCACGACATATATACATATATATATATATATATATATATATATATATATATATATATATATATATATATATATATATATATATATATATATATATATATATATATATATATATATATATATATATATATATATATGTCGTGCCGAATAGGCAGAATTTGCGATCTTGGCTTAAATAGCAACGCTCATCTTGCCATATAGGACAAGTGAAAATTTGTGTATGCAATAATTTCGCCAAAATTATTCTGAACTTAACGAAAAAAATATATTTCACTGTGTTTGTTTAGTATTTAATTACTGTAAACAGATCTAAAATATATTTAGTTGGGTTAGGCTAAAATAAATTGTTCTTGTTATAATAAGGTTAGGTAAGTTTTCTAAGTTCCTTTTGGTGCAAAATTATAAATTTTTACATCAACATTAATGAAAAAAATATATCTTTAAACGTATTGGAGAAAATTTTAGAAAGGACTTAATTTTAAATGAGTTCTTGCTAATTGACCAGTTTTACATATTCGGCACGACATATATATATATATATATATATATATATATATATATATATATATATATATATATATATATATATATATATATATATATATATATATATATATATATATATATATATATATATATATATATATATATATATACACAGGGAGGTACCACCTCTAGAACTGTCCTGGGGACCCTCATCCTCAGAGAAAAGAATAAACTTGCTTCAGGGAGAACTGAAGGTTCTCCATGTAATTGTTTTACATGATGGTAGGATTGCTGGTGTCTTTTTTCTGTCTCTTAAACATGCAAGATTTCAGGTACGTCTTGCTACTTCTACTTACACTTAGGTCACACTACACATACATGTACAAGCATATATATACACACCCCTCTGGGGTTTCTTTTATTTTTTACTAGTTCTTTTTCTTGCTTATTTCTTATTTCTATGGGGAAGTGGAACAGAATTCTTCCTCCGTAAGCCATGCGTGTTGTAAGAGGCGACTAAAATGCCGGAAGCAAGGGACTAGTAACTCCTTCTCCTGTATACATTACTAAAATTAAAAAAAGAAACTTTTGTTTTTCTTTTTGGGCCACCCTGCCTCGGTGGGATATTACCAGCTTGTTGAAAGAAGATATATATATATATATATATATATATATATATATATATATATATATATATATATATATATATATATATATATATATATATGTCGTGCCGAATAGGCAGAACTTGCCATCTTGGCTTAAATAGCAACGCTCATCTTGCCATATAGGACAAGCGAAAATTTGTGTATGCAATAATTTCGCCAAAATCATTCTGAACCTAACGAAAAATATATATTTCACTGTGTCTGTTTAGTATTAAATTATTGTAAACAAATCTAAGATATATTTAGTTGGGTTAGGCTAAAATAAATTGTTCTTGTTATAATAAGGTTAGGTAAGTTTTCTAAGATTCATCTGGAGCAAAATTGAAAATTTTTACATTAACATTAATGAAAAAAATATATCTTTAAACTTATAAGAGAAAATTTTAGAAAAGACTTAATTTTAAATGAGTTCTTGCTAATTGACCAGTTTTACATATTCGGCACGACATATATATCTATATATATATATATATATATATATATATATATATATATATATATATATATATATATATATAATTAACAAACTGCGCCCAGCCGAGATTAGATCCTGCGACACATTCTCCCTCCTCAAGAGACAGAACAACGTTCACATTGCCTTAACCGATAGACAAGCCGAAGGAGTCCCACAAGGTTGTGTCCTCAGCACTACTCTCTTTCTCTTAGCTATAAATGACCTCCCTTCCATTCTTCCTTTGCATATCTGGTCGTCACTTTATGTTGATGACTTCGCTATAGCTTACTCGGGCGTTGACTGTCGACTAATAGCAGCCTCCCTTCAGGTTGTGATAGACAGAGTCTCCCATTGGACCACTTCTCTTTAAATGTTCTAATACGAAAACCCGATTCATTACCCTCGCTAGACGTCCGCTTATTCCAGATACTCCATTGTACTTACACAGTTCACGGGTAAGTACAATGTGATACGGTCAAGTTTCTGGGCCTGCTCTTTGATCGCTGGATGACTTGGAGACCTCGCATTTCTTCTTTAAAGACAACTTGCCATGGTCGGCTAAATCTCCTGAAGGTTCTCGCGCATCGTTCATGGGGAGCAGATCGTCGCGCTTTCCTCCGTTTGCATTCCACCCTAGTCTTGTCCAAGCTAGATTATGGTGACCAAGTCTATTCTGCGGCCTCTCTCGCAACTCTGTCTTAGTTAGATCTCATTTATCATCACGGTCTCCGTGATGAGGTGCTTTTACACTGCAGCAGGCCTGTTGGCCCATACTAGGCCTGGTGGTTAACGCTCTCGCTTCACACGGTGAGGGCCTGGGTTCGATTCCCAGCCAGAGTAGAAACATCGGACGTGTTTCTTTCCACCTGTTGTCTATGTTCCCCATCAGTAAAATGGGTACCTGGGTGTTAGTCGACTGGTGTGGGTCGCATCCTGGGACACTGACCTAAGGAGGCCTGGTCACAGACCGGGCCGCGGGGGCGTTGACCCCCGGAACTCTCTCCAGGAACTCTCTCTCTCCAGGAACAAAACACCTTACACTGCTTACACTTCTCCCCTCATTCTTCGTCTAACAAGTGAATGTAATTTAAGGGTCTTCAATCTTTCTTCATAAGGAAGATTTCTAATGCTATGTATTAATTTAGTCATTCTACGCTGAATGTTTTCTAACGAACTTATGTCCATTCTGTAATATGGAGACCAGAACTTAAGAACATAAGAAAGGAGGAACACTGCAGCAGGCCTGTTGGCCCATACTAGGTAGGTCCTTTACAATTCATCCCACTAACAAAACATTTGTGTGTGGAAAAAGACACTTATGTACAGTTCAGGACATTTATTAAAGGAAACGTTTCGCAACGAGTGGCTTCTTCAGTCCTAATACAGAGAAGTATGTTTAATGTTCGCCAAGACCGTAGTCCTGGCACGGGTCTCAATCTTGCGATGACCCGTCTCTGGCTCCCGAGGGAGAAAGGTTTCTACAATGATGCGACATATGCTGTTCAAGCACTCTTCTGGTCAGTTCAACTGGTGCATCTCATAAGCGACAACACCGTATGTACTCCTAACTGTGGACACTAGCGAGGAGGAGGATATGTCGTTATCACAGGTAACAGCTTGTCTGGTTCGTTGACTCCATGGTACACTAGTGTGGCCGCAGTCATCTCTGGGTCCTCTTCGGGAGGGAATATCACTCCTAGTTGCCTGCGGAGCGTCTCAGTAACTTCGCACTCCAGAAGATAGTGTGTTAGGGGCCGCTGGACAACGTGCTGGCAGTACTGGCACATCTCCTCCTCAGCCTTGTCTACCATCATCTTGGCTGTGGGAAAGCCCAAACGAAGCCGATGGAGTTGATTGTGTTGCAAATAAGATCCGTGAACACCTTGATGAGTGCTACGAGATCCTCCCTGGTGAGGGCCTGCTTTGGAGATGGGTTCGAAACAGTGGATATTATCTGGGCTGCTGTGGTCTGTAGGGACTGCTGAGGGTTGGATTTCTTTATTGTATGCACCGTGGTCTGTTGCTGTATACCAGGTTGAGTAGCCGGGATCTGCTGCTGAGGTGCCAGTTGAGTCTGCAAAGCGCCTGTGCCGGGTAAGGAGTGCCTGCGTTGTCGTGCTATGGCCGGTGGGGGCTCGTTTAGTGCAGCCTGCTGATCGCATTGACCCGATGCACCCTGTTGACGCCTCCTGTTCCTCTTGTTTCTGTTTCTTCGTTGAGGTAGGGGTGCAGGAGGTTCTTGACCTTGACGCCTAGTTGAGGCTTCTAGGGTTGGAAATTCCTGGGCATTGACTTGGTTTAGCTGCTGAGAGATCTGCGGTATGACAGGGTTCTCTGCATCCATCGGTTGATGATCCGTCATAGCCTGTTGCCGAGTTTTTGGCGTCTTCCAGACTTCTTGAATTCTGGCGAGCCTCTCGGGGCATCGAGGATTCCAGGCATGGTGTTTCTGCCTGCAGTTCGGGCATTGTGGAGTGGGTGGCGATGCATTTTTCAGCTTGGTGATGCATTCCTCGGTAGGGTGGTGCTGGCTGCAGACACCGCAGATTACTCTGTTCGGACAGAGTGCACCCAGATGTCCATAACGCTGACACTTGAAACAGCGAACTGGTTCTGCTGTGAAGGTCCTGACATCGTACCTGCCCCAAGAACCGAGGTCCAGCTGGGATGGCAGTGGTCCTACATGCTGAATGAGAACCTGTCGGGTTGGTGCGTTGCCTGCCGTCTTTATCTTGAGACGTTGAGCTGACACCACACTGGGGTGAGCTGCTACTGCCTCGATGGGCATCATCAGCGGGTATCGCATCACTACACCCTTGGTGATCTTCTGCCGAGAGTCCAGTTCCTCCAGGGTGAATGAGCGATCTGTCTCCATGACTCTCTTCAAGGTGGTATACATTTCCTTGTTGAGAGGAGTCAATATTGGTTCTCCCCTCAAGTTGAACCATATCTTGAACTTCAGGTTGTGTCGTGATTCCAGGTATGAAACAACCCCATAGTGGGTTCTGTGGTCCCCATAAGACTTCACCTTGAATTTGCCAGGTCGGTTGAGCTGGTTTGCCTGCTCCTTGGACGGACGGTGCTTCTTCTTCTTCTCCACAGTGTTCCATCCCTCTTGGTTTTTGGGGGATGCGGTGTTTATTTCCGCACCTGTTTCTATTGTCGCTGGCTCCATGGTTGGGACTGTCAGATCTGCTACAATGTGAGCAGGATCTTCCTCTTCCTCTCGCAACTTCTTCGCTAGAATTTCGCCCCACATTTCCAAATCTGAGTCCTCCGTCGTGTTCATGGAGCATCGTGGCCTCTTCTTTTCGGCAGAAGCCATGTGCCTATCTTGTGATAAGGTAGTGAACTCCGTGAACTGAGAGTGTGTCAATGGATTGTCGTAATACGAGTCTTTTTTACTAAGTACACGTCACCACTGAGCTAAGTACACGTCACCACTCAACGAACGAACGAACGAAAGTTCAGGTAAGATCCCAAATGGGATGAGCGGGGAAGACGGGACAGACGAAGAATAGTGCTGGAGAGGAGTGTTCTTAGTCATAGAAATAGAGCCAGGGCTTAACCCAGCAGCAAAGGCGATCGTGGGACAGATATTGAAAAGAGAAATTCCGGTTCTTCTGTTGGGACTCCGGTGGGGTGAGCTGGAAGTAAGGGACTTGCGACTTTTAGAGCTAGAGAGGAGTGCAGAACTGAGTCATGTCTTAACCCAAAAAAGCTAAGGCGAACGTGGGTCAGAGAATGGTACCTGTCTTAGAAGGTACCTGTCAGCGGATCCAAGGTTATTTGTAAGTAGGGTTAGGAGCAGGATCATGCAAGGAGTAGAAAAGGTTGTGTTGGTTTGTGGGTCTGCGAATGTCTTCGTCAAGGAGAGAGGTCCAGTAGTCATGTCGTGTCTCAAGTTTGTCTATCTGTCTATCACTGAGCCTCTTCCAGTACAGATTCAGCGCAGGGACGTCTAACTGGGCATGAAGGGACTCGCTTGTGGCGAAGTCCTCCCATCTGACATCAAGCACCCAGCGCAGCGCCTTGTTCTGGACACGCTGCAGTTTAAGTAAGTTTGTTTTTGCTGCAAGAGAGAGGGCTAGAGGAGAGTAAGTTATCAGAGGACGTATTAGGGATTTGTAGAGGTGTAGTTTGGTGCGTTGAGAGGCATGTTTCAGCTTGTAGAGGCCCGCAAGGGCCTTACTAGCTATTGCATGCCTTGAGTGAATGTGTCCGTGTAAACGAAGAAGGTAGTCAAGATTAACGCCAAGGACAGTGACAGATTGTGTGATAGGGAAGTAAGTGCGGGTGTCAGCTGTTCTGAGTTCGACAGGTAATGGAGGATCACGTTTCCTGTAGTTAAAATACGTAATGCTGGATTTTGCTGCATTGGTTTTGATCCTCCATTTTTGTTCCCAGATGGATATCCTGTCAACCTCATTTTGTGTTTTGTGTGTGAGTGTATCTATATTGGCATGAGTGATAAGTTGTGTAATGTCGTCTGCATAGGCTAGTGTGATGGAGTTGTGGTATATAGGTGTTGGAATGTCGTTAGTGTATAAAATGTAGAGGGTAGGGGAAAGGACAGATCCCTGGGGTACTCCAGCATTTAGTGTGAAGTAGTCAGAGTAACAGCCTTGGAATTTGATTCTCATGGTACGGCCGTCTAGGAAGTTGCAGAGGAGTTTACGAGTATTGAGAGGCAGGTTGAAGTTAGTGCAGAGTTTGTACTTGAGCCCCTCGTGCCACACAGTGTCAAAAGCTTTTTCAACGTCTTTTGCAACCAGGGCTGTCCTGTTTCTTTGTTTTGTGTTTATGTGGATGTAGTTGAGAATTATGTTAATGGCATCCTGTGTGGATCTGTGTGTTCTGAAGCCAAACTGGCCATCTGAAAGTAGAGAATTATGTTCCAGGTATCTGCGAAGGCGATGATTAATGAGCTTTTCAAAGAGTTTTCCTAAAGTTTCGAGGAGGCTGATAGGGCGATAGTTTCTAGGGTCAGAGTGGTCTTTATTGGGTTTAGGAAGGAGGATAGCAGTAGCAGCTTTGAAGAGGGAAGGGAAGTATCCAGAGGCAAGGGAGGCATTGAGGAGGTTTGTGTAGGCAGTAATGATAGAGTCAGGAAGGTGTTTCAGGATAATATGGTTTAGGCCAGAGGCACCAGGAGCCTTTGGAGGAAGGTGTCTGAGGAGAGTTTTAATGTCTGTGTTGGTGAAAGGAGTGTCGAGTTCTTGGGAGGAGGTAAGAGTGTCTAGATGTATGTGGCTGTCTGGTGTTGTTTCTTGTGTGTGTGCAGTGTTCCAGTGTTCTATGTTCTGAATGTGTTGAATAACGTTAGGGTGAGGTGGGTGAGCGTGGAAGATGTTCTCCCAGATGTGTTTGAAGATGTTGGTAGCAGCCTGTGGGTCTGAGATGTGTGTGTTGTTGTGGGTGATGTGTTTGAATTTGTTGGTGGGAGTAGTGCCTCTGATTTTTTTGATAAAGTTCCAGAAGGCTTTAGTGTTTTTAACACGCTGCCTGTCCGCTTGTTGTATTAGTCGTGACCAGTGATTGTTGTGGTCTTGGTCTAGGCTGTGTAAAATGTTGTTTCTAAGGTAAGTGAGATCTAATCGGACTTGATTAAATCTATGTGTGTTGTAGAGGAAGCGGTTGTGGTAGCAGATAATTAGTCTTCTTGTTCTGAGTGACGGTTTGAAGGAATAACGAGTGGTGTGAGTTTTCTTTGGTATTGCGATGTTGGCTGCTTGTGTAATGGTGTCCTGGATGAGATCAAGTTGAGTATCGATGTCAGAGATAGGTTTGTTGTTGTAGTCATAGGTGAGGTTAATATTGTCTATGTGTTGTTTGAAAGCATCCCAGTCAGCGTTCTTGTAGGAGAATGAAGGTGTGGTTGGTATGAGGATAGGGTTGGAGGAGATGTGTAAGATGACTGGGATGTGATCAGAGCCTGTAATAGGGCCAGGTGAGATGTAATGTTGAAATAGAGAGCTGGCTCGGTTTGCCAGAATGATGTCTGGTTTGCCTTGGCCCGTGTGGTTGAAGAATGTATTGAAGTCTGGGCCAAGATGAATTAGGTGTTTATGGTTTGTGAAGTTGAGTAATTGGTGACCAAGTTGGTTGTTACTGGTGTGATGAAAGGCAGTGTGTTTGGCATTCATGTCAGCTAGTAGGTAAGTTGGTGTGTTGGTGTAGTTGAAGACTAAGGAGAGGTCGTGTATGTTGAGAGTAGTGTTTGGGCGAGCATAGGTGGTGAAAAAGATAAAGGGGCCAAGGTGGGTGTGTATTCTGACCGCAAGACAGTGTTGGTGAATAAAAGGGATTGGGAGAAATTCATGTTTTATGTTGGAATTGACAAGGATGGCAACCCCATCGTGGGGATCATAGGGGGACTGTAGTGCAGTATAACCATAATGGCGGATACATTGAGGGGCTTTGAGGCAGGTACTGTTTAGCAAAACAATATCTGGCCTCTCTGCTTCAAGGAGCTCGGCCAGTAGGTGTCTAATTGTAAAGTAAGAACGTACGTTGAACTGAATCGCCTTAAACGTGATTTAATGGTTTCGTCTTAGCAAAGTTAATGTCGGGGGAGGAGTTTGGATTAAAGCCCGTGATAGTGGTGCCATCAGTGGATGTGTGTTTGTAGGTGCTACGGACCCGTTTCCTGGAGGGGGAGGAAGAGATGGATCTGTTTTTATGTTCTTTGGTCTGTCCGTTAGAAGTTGTGGTAGGTTTAGGTTTGAGTGGATTTTGTCTGGAGGAGGTGGAGTTGGACCTGGATGAGGTTTTGGTTGTGGTGGAGTGGGCGAAGGTGGATGCAGAGGAAGTGGAAGTTTTGGTAAGCTGTGAGGAAGTGGAAGCTTTGGAAGGGGATGAAGTGGGTAAGGAAGTGGGGGGAGGGGTGGTCGTAGCAGTAGCAGTAGGGGTGTTGGTGGGAGGTATAGAAGTAGTGAAGAGAGGTAGTGGAGGAGGAGAGCTGGTGGGAGTAGGAAGTCACCACTCAAAGCTAAGTACACGTATATATATAGTGACAGGAGTCAGGTGAAGTGACGCGTGGGTAGAGGTGGTAGTAGTAGTAGTAGTTGAAGATTGAGACACTTATGCAGCATATGGGAATGAACATTAAAATGGTATAAAATACCGACAGATTGTTAGGTAAGACACATATGCAACAGTTAGGTATCTTTATTTCGAAACGTTTCGCCTACACAGTAGGCTTCTTCAGTCGAGTACAGAAAAGTTGATAGAAGCAGAAGATACTTGAAGACGATGTAATCAGTCCATCACCCTTAAAGTTTTGAGGTGGTCAGTCCCTCAGTCTGGAGAAGAGCATTGTTCCGTTGTCTGAAACAATATGAAGTTGAAGTGACAAGTGGAAGGGACGGGCAGCAGACGAGGGCAGTCACTGGTAGGCGGGATTCCCCAGTGGAAGTAGGTCCTTCCCAAAGAGATGGGTTAGTGGCAGCAGCCGTGAAGAAGGTCTTGTAGATGTCCTCTGAACCAAGATTCCATGATGTTGCAGTGTCTGACAAGTTGTGCAAGAAAGGTATAAAATACCGACAATATGAAAGTTAAGACACATGTGCAACATCTGGATATCTTTATTGTAGACGTTTCGCCATCCAGTGGCTTTATCAATACAGATTCTAGGACATAATAGGAAGACAGTAGAACTATATACAAAGGAGGTGATGCTAGAGAGGGACCTGTTGGCATCATGTAACACCAGTTCCCAGGATGGGTAATATCCTCTACCCACGCGTCACCTCACCTGACCCCTGCCACTATATATACGTTTTCTTAGTTTTCTCTGTATTAGGACTGAAGAAGCCACTCGTGGCGAAGCGTTTCTTTTAATAAATGTCCTGAACTGTACATAAGTGTCTTTTTCCACATCTTGTCGGTATCACCATACCATTTCCTCATTAACAAAACATTTGCCCAACCCAATTTTCATTGCTACCCAATAAATAAGCTCTGATGTGCAAGTCCCACTCAAATCCAACCCCTCCCACCATCCAACCTAGTCAGGTCATTAGGTAAGTTAGGTAAGACACATATGCAACAGTTAGGTATCTTTATTATGAAACGTTTCGCCTACACAGTAGGCTTCTTCAGTCAAGTACAGAAAAGTTGATAGAAGCAGAAGATACTTGAAGACGATGTAATCAGTCCATCACCCTTAAAGTTTTGAGGTGGTCAGTCCCTCAGTCTGGAGAAGAGCATTGTTCCATAGTATGAAACAATATGGAGATGAAGTGACAGAATGGAGCTTTTTATAGCGCCAAGAGGTGAGACATAGGCCACTAGGAGAGGTAAGAACTCAGATGTTGAAAGGTCAGGTCCCTCTCAAATCCAGCCGCTCTCACTAGTGGAAGTTGTCGAAGTTGATTGCAGGTCTGTACCAAGATACCCTTGTGTTGCAGTGTCTGACAGATTGAACATTAAAATGGTATAGAATACCGACAGGTTGTTAGGTAAGACACATATGCAACAGTTAGGTATCTTTATTATGAAACGTTTCGCCTACACAGTAGGCTTCTTCAGTCAAGTACAGAAAAGTTGATAGAAGCAGAAGATACTTGAAGACGATGTAATCAGTCCATCACCCTTAAAGTTTTGAGGTGGTCAGTCCCTCAGTCTGGAGAAGAGCATTGTTCCATAGTATGAAACAATATGGAGATGAAGTGACAGAATGGAGCTTTTTATAGCGCCAAGAGGTGAGACGTAGGCCACTAGGAGAGGTAAGAACTCAGATGTTGAAAGGTCAGGTCCCTCTCAAATCCAGCCGCTCTCACTAGTGGAAGTTGTCGAAGTTGATTGCAGGTCTGTACCAAGATACCCTTGTGTTGCAGTGTCTGACAGATTGAACATTAAAATGGTATAGAATACCGACAGGTTGTTACGTAAGACACATATGCAACAGTTAGGTATCTTTATTATGAAATGTTTCGCCTACACAGTAGGCTTCTTCAGTCAAGTACAGAAAAGTTGATAGAAGCAGAAGATACTTGAAGACGATGTAATCAGTCCATCACCCTTAAAGTTTTGAGGTGGTCAGTCCCTCAGTCTGGAGAAGAGCAGGTCAACACATCGACGATCTCGCCTCTCTCGAATTACCCCGTGTTGAGTAGTGCTTTGAGTAGTGCTTGCTGGACCTTCGTCCTCCTCTCCACCATCAGGATTGGTGCGTCGGTGGTTGCCGACCGAAGGGCAGGAAGCCTCTTGCTGCCTGAATTCTCTTCGCCTGTTGACTGCACGCCATACAGCCAGTCTCGCCACCACTCAGGATATACAGTGCTCCATCAAGCTACAGTTCACCTCCTCAGTGTCCTGCGCCAGGCAAGTACGTGTGTCTACTTACACGTACTTGCCTAGCTGAGTACTCTCACTTTTTGGCCGATTGTCACCTCCAATTACATCTTTCCGTAATTAGACGATGCCTTCGTTGCCTTCCACCTCCCACCCCCCCTTCCACTCTCCCCCAACCTCCCACACCTGCCTCTGCTTCTACTAAATCCAATTCCTTCTCGCTAAACCTCAAATTTTCTAATCCTGATGCCACTATCTGTCCGGAAAATTTATTATATCAGATCACTGGTGCACCTCAACTTAAAGTCTTCAAAACCAACTCAGGCTTCAAACTCCTTCTTGACAAACATTCCTACGAAGCGTACACCTCAAGCGATACCAGACAAAAACTTCTCAATGCAGGCTTCACCATTATTTGGACTCCTGAGCACCGTGCCAAAAGCAGTCATTGCCAAACACGTAGACTACTCTCTCCTGACAGCCTATGACACAGACAAAGAAGACTTAATAAAAGATATCAGTACTAAGAACAAAGTCTCTGTTGACGATATTTACAGACCAGAAAACTTTACCATTCTCAAAATACACTGTTCTACTCCTGCTGACGCCTCTACACTCTTCAGTCAAGGAATCTTTGCCAAGACCATCCGCATTCCTCCAAACGCTCTCTTCACTCCGAACTTCCACCCAATCACACAATGTCTTAAATGCTACAAATTCGGCCACGACAAAAACACATGCACATCTACACAAGTCTGCTCCAGATGTTCAGCAACTGGCCACTTCTGGAATACTTGCAACCTCCCCCTTAAATGTTCTAACTGCGGCGGGTCACACACTGCAGTTGCAAATTCCTGCCCTTCTAGAAAGCACATTCTCTCCTCCCTCAGAGCAAACCAACCTCCCTCCCTCCCCAACCCCTTCCCTGCTCCTCCCTCCCCTTCCTTACCTCCCTCCCCTTCCACACCTCCCTCCCCTACCCCCAATGCCTGGGCCTCCCCACGCACTTGGTCTACCTCTTCTACTCTACACACATCAAACACCAACACACAGACTACAAGCACTTCTCCTTCTACACCCACACTAGACTACAAAACTAACTGTCAACTTGCCACTGCTGCCCACTCTGCGATGATAATCTCACAAGCTTACCAATCAGACTACTCACATGTCCTTAACCTAATCTTGTCTGCTAACAATCTTCCCTCTTTAATTATCCCTCCTTCCTGCTTCTCTTCCAAGCCTCCTACAACCTCTCCCTCCTTCCTCTCTCCCACCCCTCCACTTCCTACTCCCACCAGCTCTCCTCCTCCACTACCTCTCTTCCCTACTGCTACTGCTACGACCACCCCTCCCCCCCACTTCCTTACCCACTTCATCCCCTTCCAAAGCTTCCACTTCCTCACAGCTTACCAAAACTTCCACTTCCTCTGCATCCACCTTCACCCACTCCACCACAACCAAAACCTCATCCAGGTCCAACTCCACCTCCTCCAGACAAAATCCACTCAAACCTAAACCTACCCCAACTTCTGACGGACAGACCAAAGAACATAAAAACAGATCCATCTCTTCCTCCCCCTCCAGGAAACGGGTCCGTAGCACCTACAAACACACATCCACTGATGGCACCACTATCACGGGCTTTAATCCAAACTCCTCCCCCGACATTAACTTTGCTAAGACGAAACCATTAAATCACGTTTAAGGTGATTCAGTTCAACGTACGTTCTTACTTTACAATTAGACACCTACTGGCCGAGCTCCTTGAAGCAGAGAGGCCAGATATTGTTTTGCTAAACAGTACCTGCCTCAAAGCCCCTCAATGTATCCGCCATTATGGTTATACTGCACTACAGTCCCCCTATGATCCCCACGATGGGGTTGCCATCCTTGTCAATTCCAACATAAAACATGAATTTCTCCCAATCCCTTTTATTCACCAACACTGTCTTGCGGTCAGAATACACACCCACCTTGGCCCCTTTATCTTTTTCACCACCTATGCTCGCCCAAACACTACTCTCAACATACACGACCTCTCCTTAGTCTTCAACTACACCAACACACCAACTTACCTACTAGCTGACATGAATGCCAAACACACTGCCTTTCAACACACCAGTAACAACCAACTTGGTCACCAATTACTCAACTTCACAAACCATAAACACCTAATTCATCTTGGCCCAGACTTCAATACCTTCTTCAACCACACGGGCCAAGGCAAACCAGACATCATTCTGGCAAACCGAGCCAGCTCTCTATTTCAACATTACATCTCACCTGGCCCTATTACAGGCTCTGATCACATCCCAGTCATCTTACACATCTCCTCCAACCCTATCCTCATTCCAACCACACCTTCATTCTCCTACAAGAACGCTGACTGGGATGCTTTCAAACAACACATAGACAATATTAACCTCACCTATGACTACAACAACAAACCTATCTCTGACATTGATACTCAACTTGATCTCATCCAGGACACCATTACACAAGCAGCCAACATCGCAATACCAAAGAAAACTCACACCACTCGTTATTCCTTCAAACCATCACTCAGAACAAGAAGACTAATTATCTGCTACCACAACCGCTTCCTCTACAACACACATAGATTTAATCAAGTCCGATTAGATCTCACTTACCTTAGAAACAACATTTTACACAGCCTAGACCAAGACCACAACAATCACTGGTCACGACTAATACAACAAGCGGACAGGCAGCGTGTTAAAAACACTAAAGCCTTCTGGAACTTTATCCAAAAAATCAGAGGCACTACTCCCACCAACAAATTCAAACACATCACCCACAACAACACACACATCTCAGACCCACAGGCTGCTACCAACATCTTCAAACACATCTGGGAGAACATCTTCCACCCTCACCCACCTCGCCCTAACGTTATTCAACACATTCAGAACATAGAACACTGGAACACTGCACACACACAAGAAACAACACCAGACAGCCACATACATCTAGACACTCTTACCTCCTCCCAAGAACTCGACACTCCTTTCACCAACACAGACATTAAAACTCTCCTCAGACACCTTCCTCCAAAGGCTCCTGGTGCCTCTGGCCTAAACCATATTATTCTGAAACACCTTCCTGACTCTATCATTACTGCCTATACAAACCTCCTCAATGCCTCCCTTGCCTCTGGATACTTCCCTTCCCTCTTCAAAGCTGCTACTGCTATCCTCCTTCCTAAACCCAATAAAGACCACTCTGACCCTAGAAACTATCGCCCTATCAGCCTCCTCGAAACTTTAGGAAAACTCTTTGAAAAACTCATTAATCATCGCCTTCGCAGATACCTGGAACATAATTCTCTACTTTCAGATGGCCAGTTTGGCTTCAGAACACACAGATCCACACAGGATGCCATTAACATCATTCTCAACTACATCCACATAAACACAAAACAAAGAAACAGGACAGCCCTGGTTGCAAAAGACGTTGAAAAAGCTTTTGACACTGTGTGGCACGAGGGGCTCAAGTACAAACTCTGCACTAACTTCAACCTGCCTCTCAATACTCGTAAACTCCTCTGCAACTTCCTAGACGGCCGTACCATGAGAATCAAATTCCAAGGCTGTTACTCTGACTACTTCACACTAAATGCTGGAGTACCCCAGGGATCTGTCCTTTCCCCTACCCTCTACATTTTATACACTAACGACATTCCAACACCTGTATACCACAACTCCATCACACTAGCCTATGCAGACGACATTACACAACTTATCACTCATGCCAATATAGATACACTCACACACAAAACACAAAATGAGGTTGACAGGATAGCCATCTGGGAACAAAAATGGAGGATCAAAACCAATGCAGCAAAATCCAGCATTACGTATTTTAACTACAGGAAACGTGATCCTCCATTAACTGTCGAACTCAGAACAGCTGACACCCGCACTTACTTCCCTATCACACAATCTGTCACTGTCCTTGGCGTTAATCTTGACTACCTTCTTCGTTTACACGGACACATTCACTCAAGGCATGCAATAGCTAGTAAGGCCCTTGCGGGCCTCTACAAGCTGAAACATGCCTCTCAACGCACCAAACTACACCTCTACAAATCCCTAATACGTCCTCTGATAACTTACTCTCCTCTAGCTCTCTCTCTTGCAGCAAAAACAAACTTACTTAAACTGCAGCGTGTCCAGAACAAGGCGCTGCGCTGGATGCTTGATGTCAGATGGGAGGACTTCGCCACAAGCGAGTCTCTCCATGCCCAGTTAGACGTCCCTGCGCTGAATCTGTACTGGAAGAGGCTCAGTGACAGACAGATAGACAAACTTGAGACACGACATGACTACTGGACCTCTTTCCTTGACGAAGACATTCGCAGACCCACAAACCAACACAACCTTTTGTACTCCTTACATGATCCTGCTCCTAACCCTACTTACAAATAACCTTGGATCCGCTGACAGATACCTTCTAAGACAGGTACCATTCTCTGACCCACGTTCGCCTTAGCATTTTTGGGTTAAGACATGACTCAGTTCTGCACTCCTCTCTAGCTCTAAACGTCGCAAGTCCCTTACTCCCAGCTCACCCCACCGGAGTCCCAACAGAAGAACCGGAATTTCTCTTTTCAATATCTGTCCCACGATCGCCTTCGCTGCTGGGTTAAGCCCTGGCTCTATTTCTACGACTAAGAACACTCCTCTCCAGCACTATTCTTCGTCTGTCCCGTCTTCCCCGCTCATCCCATTTGGGATCTTACCTGAACTTTCGTTCGTTCGTTACTTCATCTCCATATTGTTTCATACTATGGAACAATGCTCTTCTCCAGACTGAGGGACTGACCACCTCAAAACTTTAAGGGTGATGGACTGATTACATCGTCTTCAAGTATCTTCTGCTTCTATCAACTTTTCTGTACTTGACTGAAGAAGCCTACTGTGTAGGCGAAACGTTTCATAATAAAGATACCTAACTGTTGCATATGTGTCTTACCTAACAACCTGTCGGTATTCTATACCATTTTAATGTTCAATCTGTCAGACACTGCAACACAAGGGTATCTTGGTACAGACCTGCAATCAACTTCGACAACTTCCACTAGTGAGAGCGGCTGGATTTGAGAGGGACCTGACCTTTCAACATCTGAGTTCTTACCTCTCCTAGTGGCCTACGTCTCACCTCTTGGCGCTATAAAAAGCTCCATTCTGTCACTTCATCTCCATATTGTTTCATACTATGGAACAATGCTCTTCTCCAGACTGAGGGACTGACCACCTCAAAACTTTAAGGGTGATGGACTGATTACATCGTCTTCAAGTATCTTCTGCTTCTATCAACTTTTCTGTACTTGACTGAAGAAGCCTACTGTGTAGGCGATACGTTTCATAATAAAGATACCTAACTGTTGCATATGTGTCTTACCTAACAACCTGTCGGTATTCTATACCATTTTAATGTTCATTAGGTAAGACACATATGCAACAGTTAGACAACTTTATTCCGAAACGTTTCGCCTACACAGTAGGCTTCTTCAGTCGAATACAGAAAGTAGGCAGGAACAGTAGAGATGTGAAGACGATGTAATCAGTCCATCACCCTTGAAGTCGTAGAATTTGAGGTTGTCAGTCCCTCAGCCTGGAGAAGTTCAGTTCCATAGTCAGGAACTATCTGAAGATCAAGCGACAGTGCGGAGACTTAAATACTGTCGGAAGGAGAGGTGCAGAGTAGTAGTAGTAGTGAGAATGTAGCCACTGACAGGTCATGTCCTTCTCAGATCCAACACTTCTCACTAAACTATTACTTGCTGCCGCTATGAGGACCTGCCTACATCTCAAATTCACAGCGATCCACTCACTCAAGGATTCCTTTATTGTCGTCTACACCGACGACAATGAAGCAGCTAAACTTATGGACGACACTGCAATGAACACATTACGGGACCGACAATTCATCATATCACCGTCTCCCTCCTTGCTTGCGAAACGTTCAGTTTTTGTTAAACAATTGGATAAGATAATCACATCTATTCCAACGGATGAACTGAAGACCTCTATCGAAGACCAAAATATCTGGGCCTCTGTAGACACCATCACACGAATTCCCAATGCCTCATCTATGATCAAAATCACCTTTTCAAACATAGATATGGCTACCCAAGCACTCGCTAATGGACTAGCTATCTCATATTACCACATACATCCACGCCACATTGAACCTGAACGTTTTGCCCATGTCTCTCCCTGTTGGAACTGTTACTCTTATCAACATTCAACAAAGGACTGTCCCATTAAAGACAAAAAGTTCTGTTCTACCTGTGGAAAAGAAGGTCATAACTTCAAAGCCTGCACCACCACCAATGCCACTCCAACATGTCTTAACTGCAAGGGTACTCATCATACCCTTGCAGCTAAATGCCCACTACGAAAAGAAGTAATGTCGAAAAAAATTAAAGAAGAAACCAAGAAGAATAGTCCCAAATCGCCGACATATACTGCCATTTCAAAACTCCAGTCGGACACCACCAGAATTCTACAAGCCACACAGCAGTCATCTCTATCCAGCAATTCCCTTTCTGCACTCCCTGACGCTGCTTCCTCTAAGGTGTCGTACTGCATGATGTATGCACACCTTGCAAATGCAGCAAACCCAGGCACATTCAACACTACAATTAACGAACTATTCCGTCTTAACAACATGCCGTCATTCAACTTTCCTGACTCGCCAACATCACAGGACTTCCTCAAGATTATCCCAAACATCGCTAACTTCACATCAACTTCAGGCCCAAATCCTAACTCTGCCCCAAAAAACACTCCTGAACCACGCCCAGTGACCACTGCCACCTCTCAACAACCACCAACAACCAGCCAGACCGCAAATACTCTAGACTCCCAGCCTCCTCTGGACACAATCACTGTAGAAACAATTGAACAAGAATTTCCTGACGAATCCCCCGACGAAGCAGATAGGGACGACTCCAGCACACCCTCTTGGGAAAACCTTACTTTCTACACCTGTCCCTCGAACGCTGACACCATGACCTGCTCTGAACTCTACAAAGGCCTCGGTGATGGAACAGTCAAGTATGCCTGCGAATCACCTCTTCACTTCACACTCACGCAAGTTTTTGAGTTCATCAAGCCTCTTCGTTTCACTTTTTCCAACAAGACAACGCTATACCACCTCTCCAGGAGCAGCTTCAAGAAGTTTGCAAATGGCTCCACTGCAAACCTGCCTCCTCAACTACTAAAATAACCTCCCACATGTCGGCTGCCCTCTCCTGCGACCTGGAAACTTCCAGCTCTCGAGACTCAAAGACCTCACCTACCACGAGACTGGTAGGTAAGACACATAGGCAACAGATAGGCGACTTTGTTCCGGGGCGATTCGCCTACACAGTGGGCTTCTTCAGTACAGAAGGTAGGCAGGAGCAGTGGAGATGTGGGGACGGTGTGATCGGTCCATCGCCCTTGAAGTCGTAGAATTTGAGGTTGTCAGTCCCTCAGCCTGGAGAAGTTCAGTTCCATGCACAGCTTGCTCTCTTCCCGTTTTTTCTCCAAGTCTGTCCCACGATCGCCTTAGCTGCTGGGTTAAGCCCTGGCTCTATTTCTACGACTAAGAACACTCCTCTCCAGCGCTATTCTTCGTCTGTCCCGTCTTCCCCGCTCATCCCACTGGGATCTTACCTGCACTTGCTTGCTTGCTTCTGCTTCAGAATCTCCACGACTATGGTGCTCTTCACACCTACTGCTAGGTTGAGGGACTGATTACCTAATCTTCTGTACTTAGTTCTCCTGTCTTCAAGTTATGTCCTGGAATTTGTATTGATAAAGCCACTGGATGGCGAAACGTCTACAATAAAGATACCCAGATGTTGCACATGTGTCTCAATTTCATCTTGTCGGTATTATATACCTTTCTTGCACAACTTGTCAGACACTGCAACATCATGGAATCTTGATTCTGAGGACATGTACATAACCGATACCCAAAAATATTAACAAAAATTACATTTTATAGAGAATAAGTATAGTTTTACGTACAGTAAAGAATGAGGAATAAATGTAAATGACTAATTTTAATGATAAATGAAGATTGCATACCTTTATTGAAGACTTTTGTTGGTGTATGGAAGAAGGCAAGGAGGGAATGGGAGTTGAGGTTATTGTTTGGAAGGGGATTCCAGCTCCATAAGGACTTCGGGTATCAAAGCCCTATCCGGGATTGCTTCCCTGCTTTGTCTTTTACTGGCACTAAGACCAGCTTGAGAGTCACTGCACCCCTGTCACACAAAAAATCTGTCCAGAGAGGCATGTTTCTGGCATCTCTTTAAGACTTGCCTAAAATGGGACAAGACATTGTCATTGAACATGTTGCAGATACAGCCTGCAGCAGTTTTGTTAGGGTGATAATTCTCTGGAAAACTTTGCACAAATGTCCTTAATCACTGAAGAAGACACATTCTTCCCTCTCTCTACCTTTCAAGACAGGTAAAATTGCTGACCTAGAAAATGTAGAGAGAACCTTCACGGCGCGCATAACGGAGATAAAACACCTCAATTACTGGGAGCGCTTGAGGTTCCTGAACCTGTATTCCCTGGAACGCAGGAGGGAGAGATACATGGTTATATACACCTGGAAAATCCTAGAGGGACTAGTACCGAACTTGCACACGAAAATCACTCACAACGAAAGCAAAAGACTTGGCAGACGATGCAACATCCCCCCAATGAAAAGCACGGGTGTCACTAGAACGTTAAGAGACCATACAATAAGTGTCAGGGGCCCGAGACTGTTCAACTGCCTCCCAGCATACATAAGGGGGATTACCAACAGACCCCTGGCAGTCTTCAAGCTGGCACTAGACATCTACAAACTTCAGTACTCTAGATCTTTCTGTGGCCATTCCAACCGCAGAGCCAGGAGAGGAAACAGACGTCTTGGTTCTCAAACTAACCAGAACCAGGCTCATTCTTCCAATTCGGGGGAATCTGAGTGCCCCAGTCTACTCGTCCAGTCGTGACAGTAGGTGATAATGAGTACACCGTCCCAGTTCAAAATTCCTATGAAGCCTTAGCCAGCCTTGAGAATGACAACCTCGCTGTTGATGCTGCTTCACACGTCTCTGACGTAGAGGAATTTGGGGATGAAGTAGAAAATGCCTTCTCCAATGACAACCCACCCTTCTGTTTGCACATAACTCCAAATGAAACAATAGGTCCTTTAGTACAAGCTTCTGTCCATAATGCGCCCGGTCATGTGTTCATGGACTCTGGTGCACAAGTTAATATCATCAGGTCTAGCTTGTTTAAAGAGAAGCAGTTACAACGTGTCCTCCTCGTTGAACCAACTACTGTAACCTCCCTTAGTGGAGTAGCTGGTTCCCTTCTGCGTGTCCGAGGTCAGACTTCGCTCACCTTTTCTATCCAAGGTAGAGACTTTACTGCTGCTTTCCTTGTTGTCGACCAGATTACTTTCCCTGGTGACCTTCTACTGGGATTTGCTTCCATGCGAGACTTATGCATTGTGCTCGACCCTTACCGATGGCATGCCCAAATTGACGACTTGATCGTTCCATTTTGGGGTTACCAGCTTGGATCAGAAATCTGCCATACTGCCACAGAGTATGATGTACGGATTAAGTCCTTACAAGCCAATGCATTTTCCAGTAGCGTACCCAAGCGGTCAGGCACTAGTAACTCTGTCACTCCCATCTGTGTTTCACTTACACCTTCAGACATGCAAGATAGTGTATTGCCTCAAGTGTCCGAGGACACGCAGACTGCCTTGAGTGCACAGCCTATCCCTGCAATGACTGCTAGTTCAAGTAGTAGTTTTTCCACAGGGGATGCCTTGTCGGAAAACGATTACTTGAAACTAGTAATGCCATCTCTTGTTGATGTCACATGCCGTCTGCAGAAAGACGTCTATGTTGCGGCTAGTGCTCTCACTAGAGTGTCTGTTGTTGTTCCTAAAGTTCCAGATGGTGATAACATCCTAGTTGACAGTGATTCCTGCAAGGTCAAGGGTTTATTTGTTGAACCTTCCTTACATGTTGTAAGAGACAGTAAGATCCATTTATTCCTTGCTAACACTTCGGGTCACAGTGTTCGTCTCAGAGCAAATACCAATCTCGCTGACCTAGTTCACTATCCTTACCCTGTTCAAGTACAGGATGACGTGCCACCTGACCAGTGGGTCGGTGCTATTTCAACAGGGAAGACCTCATCCACTCCACTGGATCAATCCATTCCACCAGTTGAGTAGAAAGACTTAGCTCCCACTGGCTTCCCAGATGAAGTCAAGCGTTTGTTGACTCTGTTGAACAAACGTCGTACAGCCATTGCCTTACCAGGTGAGAAGATGGGTATAACGAACTTATTGTCCCATCGTATTCCACTTGAACCTGGTACTAGACCTATCTATATACCTGCGTACAGAATGCCTCATTCTCAAGTTGCTGTCACAGAGGAATTGATCAATCAAATGCTCGATGATGGAGTTATTGCACCTAGTAATTCACCCTGGAATGTGCCCTTCATCCTAGTGCCTAAGAAGGGCGGTACTTGGCGCCCGGTGATTGACTTTAGGAAGTTAAATGCGAAAACTATTCCAGATCGCTTCCCACTTCCTGTACTTGGTGATCTTTTATGCAACATCGGAGATAACAAAGTCTTCTCGACCCTGGACTTGTTACAAGGATTTCGGCAAGTCCCTCTTCACGAGGACAGCCAAGAGTTAACTGCATTCTCTACTCCCACAGGTCATTATAATTTCCTTCGAATGGCTTTTGGATTACGATCCTCTCCTATCACGTTCTCTAGACTCATGACCAATATCTTTAGAGGTCTTATAGGTAAAGCACTTATGGTGTACTTAGATGACGTAATCGTCATGTCTGAAGATGTGGATACACATCTGAAAAGACTTGATGTAGTACTTGGTAAGCTTGAAGAAGCCAATTTAAAGATCAAACTGTCTAAATGTTAATTTTTCAGATCAGAAATTAAGTTTCTTGGTCACGTAGTCACTCCTAGAGGGGTTACGACTGATCAAAGTAAAGTAACGGCAGTACTAAATTTTCCAACTCCCAAAACTGCTGATGCTGTAAGATCCTTTGTGGGTCTAGCAGGTTTCTACAGATCTTTCATTGCTAATTTTTCTTCAATAGCAGCTCCTCTAACTGAATTGCTTAAGAAAGATGCTCCTTTCGTTTGGACCTTCCGTCAAGAAAGAGCATTCCAGACACTAAAAGAAAAGCTAACGTCCGCTCCCATTTTGAAATTCCCAGATTTTTCTAAGCCCTTCTATCTGACAACTGATGCTAGTTCAATTGGCATAGGTGCCGTACTAGCTCAGAAGACCGATGGCAAGTACAACGCAGTTGCATTTGCTAGCCGAGTCCTTATGAAGGCTGAACATAATTATACGGTAACGGAGCAAGAAGCTTTAGCAATGGTATGGTCTTTAAAGCACTTCCGAGACATTATTTACCAGTACCCTGTTCAGGTCTTGACAGACCATGCACCTCTGATACCTTTATTCCAGAACAAACAACCTACTGGAAGGTTAGCCAGATGGACCTTGACTATCCAAGAGTTCAATCCCACTTTTGAACATTTACCTGGCAAGTCAAATGTAGTCGCAGATGCTTTATCGCGACACGTTAGTGTAGTTACTGCAGATCCTCCATTTACTGCCGAGGATGTAAAGAATGCCCAAAGAACAGATCCCATGTGGCCTGGTGTGATTCGATTCCTGCTCCAGGAAGATCTTATTCTTACTGTGAAGCCACCAGCACCCATCAGTGACTTTGTAATGAGCCAAGAATTACTGTATCGAACAGCCGAGTTGGGTACTCCAAGTAGAAGAGTATACCAGTTAGTAATTCCACAGTCACTAGTGAACGTAGCTCTACAGCTAGTTCATGATGCACCAGGTGTTGCACACCCTGGTATGGATCGTTCTGTGAAACAAGCCAGAATGAAGTACTTTTGGCCACATATGGCAACTGACATTTCAGAGTATGTTAAGAAATGTAGTGTTTGTATGCAACATAAAGGAAATGTCAATGGTCCTAATCCAATCCAGGTGTACCCAACCACTAGCAAACCGTGGGAAAGAATGGCCCTTGATTTATTAACCAATTTTAAATGTTCCCTCCAAGGCAACAAACATCTGTGTGTTGTGTTAGACCATTTCACCAGATATTGTGAGTTAGTTCCTATTGCAGATAAGACTGCAGAGACAGTAGCTAAAGCATTTAAAGAACGCATTATCTGCAGGCATACCACCCCTAAGTCCTTAGTAGCAGATAATGGAGGTGAATTCTGTAATGAGATTCTTGAAAATTTGTGTACTTTGTACAAGATCTCTAAATCCACCATTGTTCCTCATCATCCTGCCAGCAATGGGTTAGCTGAACGAACCAATAAGAAAGTACTTGATGTCCTGAGAGCCACTATCAACCCCAATAGTGAAACTTGGGATGAAGTCATACCAGATGTTCAGTGTGCCATAAATTCTGCTTACAATGCTTCCATAGGTGATACTCCACATTATGCATTGTATGGTGTAGGCAAGCATTTACCCTATGAGTTGTAATATTCTACTCCGAAACCCAATTACAACCCTGATGATTTCATAGCAACTAGTACCAGCATAGCTCAGAGTGTTTTTAGAAGAATCCGTGAAACACTTCATAAATCAACAGCAGAATTTACTAGAGTAACTAATAGCCATGCTAAGCCGTCAAAAGTTAAAGTAGGTTCGAAAGTAATGCTGACAAATTTCAACAAAACATCCGCAATGCCTAAGCTCGATCAAAAGTTTGTTGGCCCTTATCGAGTTGTAGAACATATCACAGGCAATAAGTATAAGGTTAGAGAAATTAGTACTGGTAAATACAAAGAATCGCATTTAGATCATATGAAGTTAGTATGAGATGTTGATGATATTGCTACCCAGACTAATGTGACAGATGCTGACAATCCTCTTGACTCTGTACCCTCTACCTCAAATACTCAGTCAGATAATCAACCTGAATGTCGCTATGCTTTGCATACTCGACAAGTAATGAGAAACCCACAAGTATCTTTTGTAGATACTTGTTCAGATCTCCCTCAGTCAAGGCATGTGTTAGCCATTGCAGAGGAATTCGATCCTCCCAGAGATGATAACCATTCTGCATATGTAAACATCATCCTCGCAGAATTGGGTTTAAATGTACATAGTCTGTATAACTAGTTGTCCGAGATGAAGTAAATTGTCAACTGTTTGTTATTAACTGATCAGTTTTTCAGAATTTTTTTTTTTCGTGTTCACGTTCCCTCCGTATTCTGAGAATTTGACAGTAATGATCTGAGTGCGCATCAGATTGCCTTTGCTGTTAATTTCACCTTGTATATATATATTTATTCTTCCTCAGAATCCGTAGAGTGCATGAATACAGATCGATCGATCAATTCCATCCCATATTGTACCATGATTTGTTCTTATAAGTTGTAATGCATTACAATGAAACTCATTACGTTAACACCCATTACGTAAAACTCATTATGTTAACATCCATTATGATACCATCCATTAGTTCTAAGTTATATATATATGAATTTGTTATTGTATAGAATCAGCCCAGAACCACCTGCCTGTTCAGCATATAGTATAGTAGTGTATGTCGAGACGACATACGCAACATGACCGAGCTGTCAGCATAGTTGCTGATCCCCTTAATTGTGTTATATAGATTAGCTGAGTATCATAGTACCATCCATGTGCTTTATATAGAAGCTCCCTAGGCCTGTGACTGTATGATGTCACGGGGTACAGCTTGAGTCAGTGAGACGAGCTGCCTCGTCCTTCCTCGACGGATAGACATAGACAGGCGAGCAGGCAGGCCTGGGCTCCCACCTCTTACCACAGTCTGACAATATATATAGTGTTACCATCCAACAAGGTGTTTACCTTATCCATCTTATCTCCTGCCGAACCCCTACGACATATCCCTTCCATCATGTCATTCACATATATCAAAAATAGCACTGGTCCTAAGACTAACCTCTGTGGGATCCCCGCTCGTCACAGGCGCCCACTGTGATACCTCATCGCAAACCATGACTTGATGTTGCCTCCCTGTCAGGTATTCTCTGATCCACTGCAGTGCCCTTCCTGTTATACGCGCCTGGTCCTCCAACTTCTGCACTAATCTCCTGTGAGGAACTGTGTCGAAGGCCTTCTTGCAGTCCAGGAAAATGCAATCAACCCATCCCTCTCTCTCGTGTCCTACTTTTGTAACTTTGTCATAAAACTCCAGAAGGTTTGTGACACAAGATTTACCTTCCATGTGTGTGTGTGTGTGTGTGTGTGTGTGTGTGTGTGTGTGTGTGTGTGTGTGTGTGTGTGTGTGTGTGTGTGTGTGTGTTTGTGTGTGTGTTCTAAACATTTCTGTGATGTTTAAAAGAAAAAAGTCAAATTAATATAATTTTTAATAATGGAACTTTTAGTGTTGTTTCTTATTATTTCCCCTTTTTTTGTTTCCACTGTGGCACTTTCTTGCACGTGAATAAATATATTTTTTTTCAGGTTGCGGTAGAAGGGAACCAGCAGAGGCTGAGAGGCACACATAAAGAGCTGAGTGGTGGAAATAAATGGTATAAAATACCGACACAATGGCAATATAAACACAAATGCAGTATAATGTGATCCTTTATTGACTACGTTTCGCCCACACAGTGGGCTTTTTCAAGTCACAAACAGAACTACCTGGGGTGAACGAACGAACGAAAGTTCAGGTAAGATCCCAAATGGGATGAGCGGGGAAGACGGGACAGACGAAGAATAGTGCTGGAGAGGAGTGTTCTTAGTCGTAGAAATAGAGCCAGGGCTTAACCCAGCAGCAAAGGCGATCGTGGGACAGATATTGAAAGAGAAATTCCGGTTCTTCTGTTGGGACTCCGGTGGGGTGAGCTGGGAGTAAGGGACTTGCGACGTTTAGAGCTAGAGAGGAGTGCAGAACTGAGTCATGTCTTAACCCAAAAAAGCTAAGGCGAACGTGGGTCAGAGAATGGTACCTGTCTTAGAAGGTACCTGTCAGCGGATCCAAGGTTATTTGTAAGTAGGGTTAGGAGCAGGATCATGCAAGGAGTAGAAAAGGTTGTGTTGGTTTGTGGGTCTGCGAATGTCTTCGTCAAGGAGAGAGGTCCAGTAGTCATGTCGTGTCTCAAGTTTGTCTATCTGTCTGTCACTGAGCCTCTTCCAGTACAGATTCAGCGCAGGGACGTCTAACTGGGCATGGAGAGACTCGCTTGTGGCGAAGTCCTCCCATCTGACATCAAGCACCCAGCGCAGTGCCTTGTTCTGGACACGCTGCAGTTTAAGTAAGTTTGTTTTTGCTGCAAGAGAGAGGGCTAGAGGAGAGTAAGTTATCAGAGGACGTATTAGGGATTTGTAGAGGTGTAGTTTGGTGCGTTGAGAGGCATGTTTCAGCTTGTAGAGGCCCGCAAGGGCCTTACTAGCTATTGCATGCCTTGAGTGAATGTGTCCGTGAAAACGAAGAAGGTAGTCAAGATTAACGCCAAGGACAGTGACAGATTGTGTGATAGGGAAGTAAGTGCGGGTGTCAGCTGTTCTGAGTTCGACAGGTAATGGAGGATCACGTTTCCTGTAGTTAAAATACGTAATGCTGGATTTTGCTGCATTGGTTTTGATCCTCCATTTTTGTTCCCAGATGGCTATCCTGTCAACCTCATTTTGTGTTTTGTGTGTGAGTGTATCTATATTGGCATGAGTGATAAGTTGTGTAATGTCGTCTGCATACGCTAGTGTGATGGAGTTGTGGTATATAGGTGTTGGAATGTCGTTAGTGTATAAAATGTAGAGGGTAGGGGAAAGGACAGATCCCTGGGGTACTCCAGCATTTAGTGTGAAGTAGTCAGAGTAACAGCCTTGGAATTTGATTCTCATGGTACGGCCGTCTAGGAAGTTGCAGAGGAGTTTACGAGTATTGAGAGGCAGGTTGAAGTTAGTGCAGAGTTTGTACTTGAGCCCCTCGTGCCACACAGTGTCAAAAGCTTTTTCAACGTCTTTTGCAACCAGGGCTGTCCTGTTTCTTTGTTTTGTGTTTATGTGGATGTAGTTGAGAATGATGTTAATGGCATCCTGTGTGGATCTGTGTGTTCTGAAGCCAAACTGGCCATCTGAAAGTAGAGAATTATGTTCCAGGTATCTGCGAAGGCGAAGTTTCTTGGCAAGTGGTTCAGCTATGTTATAGAAGCCACTATTCTGGTTGAAGTTGTCGGATATAGAAATAAGTGATGATTCCAGGATTCTTCGGTATTGAGTGTTGTCTTCTGTGGCGATAAGTCTTGAGTTTCTGTAGTTTATCAAGTGGTTGTGTGAATTACGGTGTTGTACGCAGGCATTCCTTGTGTCGTCAGACCTGCTTGCGTATTGGTGTTCTGAAATACGTGTTTGGAGGTCCCTTGATGTTTCGCTCACGTATAACTTGTTGCAGTCATTACAAGGGATTATGTATACCCCTGGCAATATAAACACAAATGCAGTATAATGTGATCCTTTATTGACTACGTTTCGCCCACACAGTGGGCTTTTTCAAGTCACAAACAGTTCTGTTTGTGACTTGAAAAAGCCCACTGTGTGGGCGAAACGTAGTCAATAAAGGATCACATTATACTGCATTTGTGTTTATATTGCCATTGTGTCGGTATTTTATACCATTTATTTCCATGTATACCCCTGCAGAGGATGGAGGCTTGTCCTGCCTACTACTGGTGATGTCCTTGATGGTCGTGGTTGTGGAGGTAGATACTTGGAATGATGTTTTGGCAAAGATGTTGGAAACATGTTTGGCAATGGAGTTGGTGGGAAGGACTATGTATCTCTTCTCGGCAGTGTCTTCTCTGGGTGTGTTGAAGATGTTTAGTGCTCGCCGTCTGCAGTCTCTGATGAAGTGACGAGGATAGTGGAGTGTGGTATGAATAGTGGCTTCTATAACATAGCTGAACCACTTGCCAAGAAACTTCTTCATCGCTATCCCACATAAGAACACTGTAGAAGGTCTGCTCACAAACTTGTCCAGTCTCCTTTCCAAGCTACCCAAGTTTTTAGACTCTACAACCCAACTCGGTACATCATCAGATGCAGCATTCTTCACCTGACCTCAGCCGGACTATAAATACTCGCGTTCCTTCCACCCCAGGATTGATGGACTGAACACATCGTCAGTACAGTCAAGAAAACTCTCTTCGACCTTTTCACAATGCTGTCGAATCGTGTGAAAATCAAGCCTGTGAATGGTGCAATAAATGACTCCTCGAAGTTAGCTTTAGCTACTGTCGTTAAGACCCGCCTGCAGGTCAAATTTACGGCAATCCACTCTCTGAAGGACTCCTTCATTGTCGTCTGCACAGACGACACGGAAGCATCAAAACTTATGGACGACTCTTCAATCAGGACCCTACAAACACAACAATTCACTCTATCCCCGTCTCCATTCTTGAAGTCGAAACGTTCGGTCTTTGTGAAAAGACTGGACAATATGGTCACCTCTCTCTCTACTGAAGCACTGAAGACATCTATTGAGGAACAAAACACCTGGGCCTCGGTAGACAGCATCTACAAGATCCCTAACGCCTCATCTATGCTAAAGATTACATTTTCAGACATCTCCATGGCTGCCCAAGCTCTCTCTGACGGTCTGGCCATCTCATATTACCACATCCACGCTAGTCATATAGAACAAGAACGTTTCACATACATCTCCCACTGCTGGACCTGCTACTCCTATAAACACACCACCAAGGACTGCCCCATCAAGAATAAGAAGTTTTGTTCAAAATGTGGGAATGATGGACACGATTTCAGATCCTGCACCATTACTACAGCACCAACTTGTCTAAACTGCAAGGGTAATCATCATACCCTTGCAGCTAAGTGCCCAATCAGGAAAGAAATCATACTGAAGAAAACTAAAGTTCTGAAGAACACCTCCAATTCACCGACACACGCTGCAGTAACCAAACCACAAACCGACACCACCAAGACTCTACACGCTAATCTACAAGCACCATCGCCCAGCAACTCCCTCTCTCCACTCCCAGACGGAGATTCCTCAAAGGTGCTGTACTGCATGGTGTATGCACACCTTGCAAACGCAGCAAACCCCGGCACTTTCAACACCACTATTAACGAACTATTCCGTCTGAACAACATGCCTGCCTTCAATTTTCCGGACTCCACACCTTCAGCAGACATACTCAAGATCCTTCCCAACGTCCTGAACTTTACTGCACCTGCAGACTTGTCCCCTGCCCAAGCAACTGCTCCTGTAACTTCTATAACCACTTCCACCGCTGACAACGTTGATCATGCTGCTTCAACCACCGTCTCCCACCTCTCCCAGCCTGCTGTTACACAACCGTTACACCTCTCCACTGCTCCTGTCGACCCTCAGTCACCTGCTACCACCATTGTAGATTCTCCCAATGAATCCACTCCAGAAGAGGAAGATAACGACGACTCCAGTAAACCCTCATGGGAAAACCTTACCTTTTACACTTCTCCTTCAAATACTGACACCATGACCTGTACTGAACTCTACAAAAGCCTCGGTGCTGGAACAGTCAAGTATGCATGTGAATCACCGCTTCACTTCTCACTCACCCAAGTTCTTGAGTTCATCAAGCCTCTACGTTTCACCTTCAGTAACAAGGCTAAACTATACCACCTATCTAGAAGCAGCTTCAAAAAGTTCGAAAATGGCTCCATTGCTAACCTGCCTCCTCAGTTACTCCTATAACTCCCATATGTGTTCTACCCTCTGATGTGACCTAGCCTGCTGCCAACTACTCAAGATTCAAGACTTCAACTACCACAAGTCCAATGCAACAGTCCCTGCTATTCCTGTTCTCAAGTCTGCCCCACGATCGCCTTAGCTGCTGGGTAAGCCCTGGCTCTATTTCTCTGACTAAGAACACTCCTCTCCAGAGCTATTCTTCATCTGTCCCATCTTCCCCGCTCATCCCATTGGGATCTTACCTGAACTTGTTTGTTTGTTGTTTGCACCCCAGGTAGTTCTGTTTGTGACTTGAAAAAGCCCACTGTGTGGGCGAAACGTAGTCAATAAAGGATCACATTATACTGCAGCTGAGTGGTGAGGCAGTAGCAGCCTGGCACTCTCTGGGGACGATAGACAGGTCTCCAGAGGCACCTGGCGTCTGTATTACCTCTCTCTCTGGCACCGTGATGGCACCTGCTACGCCTCACACAGACGCTCCGCCGTCCTTCCTTCCGCTAATTCAAACTTCTCACTCTTTCTCTTTGTGCTTCCTGTTTTTCATAAACACAAGAACACAAAAAATGAGGAACACTGCAACAGGCCTACTGGCCCATACTTGGCAGGCCTTTGTCACAACCAACCCACCAACAAAAATATTTGCCCAACCCATCCCCAGAGCCACCCAAGCAACAAGCCCCAAAAACCCCTTACCCATATAAATGTGGAAGTCCCGCTCAAATCCATCCCCTCTCACTCATAGAATACAGAAAGAAGGAACACTGCAGCAAACCAACCGTCTCACACTAAGCAGGTTCCTTTCAAACCCATTCAAAATGGACTCCCACTTTCACCCCAATTTTTTTTCTCGATAATACAAAGTCTCTACTTCCTTGGATCAAGTTTTTTGGATTCCCCCCTCTGGGGGTAAGCATTCAAAATGGACTCCCACTTTCACCCCAATTTTTTTTTCTCGATAATACAAAGTCTCTACTTCCTTGGATTAAGTTTTTTGGATTCCCCCCCTCTGGGGGTAAGCATTCAAAATGGACTCTCACTTTCACCCCAGATTCCCTGCTCCAATTCCTCGGATCATTTTTTTCTCGAAATCAAAGTCTCCATCTCCTTGGATCAAGGTTTTCTCGATAATACAAAGACTCCATCTCCTTGGATCAAGTTTTTGGATTCTCCCCTCTGGGGGTAAGCATTCAAATTAACTCCTCCTATCGGGCATGGTACTTTCTCTAACTACAGGTCTAAACAAGTGTGACGTCACCCCACCTGTGTTTACTCGGCGGTCAGTGACGTCACGTGATGACCTCACACATACAGGCTGAATCTTGTCGACTTCCCCCTATGTCAGTGACGTCACGTGATGACCCCCCACACACACAAGCTGAATCTTGTCGACTTCCCCATCTCAGTATTTTACATTTCATATACAACATAGGGAGAACATTTTCACTCTTAACCCAGGATAACCCAAATAATTTCACATTTTTTTTCGTTAATACCCACAACAATCCACAATTTCTTTACAAAATACAACACAAGTCTAGACATTTTTCTCGTTTTAACTATTTCATCAGAAAAAGTCACCACAACACTCACAACTTATAACCACTTTTCGATTATTTCACTAGTCACAATTACCAATCACGTCATAGGAGCCAGAGTGTAGTAGGTGGTGTTGGAGTGGTGATGGTTGCTCTGGCTCCTATGTCGTGATGGCTCGTCGGGGTTAAAACTTCTCCAGGTGATACACGGATGAATAAGAAAGGATGTTTTAGGGATGATGTGGATGAGAAATGTGATATGTAACATAGATGAGAAATGATAAATGTGGTATGAATATTCAGTTTGAGAAAAAAATGTGTAAAACAATTATATGTTTTGATGATTATAACATAAATTTGGTTGGTAAATTGTATTAATATTTTTGTTGATGAATAGTTAACATGAACTTAGTAAAGTGATTGTGTATTAGTTGGAGGTGTGTGACTTAGTTCTGGTAATGTCTCATGACATGGTAATTTTTTTTTGTGCTTATGTCTTATATTTATTGTCTATATGTCAATTATAGGTTTTGGTGTATGTCTTAGTTATGATGTGTATGTCTTAGTTGGAGGTGAATGTCTTAGATTTGCGATTGAAATGCATAAGTTGTGGTGTCTGTATTATTTTTATTTTTGGTGATTGAGATATGTTATAGTGCTCATGTTATGTTATAGATGTTGGTGGAAGTGTCGTGGTATTTTTGTGTATGTCTTATTTTTGTGCGAATGTTTAAAAAAAAAAAAAAAAAAGTGTTTTCAGTGATCATAGTAGTTTTGAGATGAATGATCTTAGATTTTTGGCGATCTTGGTGATGAGTGTTGATAGATGATGGTAAACATGATATGGAATTGGTGATCGTGATTTTTTGTGTGAATGTTTATAAAAATGAGTGTTTTCTGTGATCTTAGTGGTGGAGTCATAAAATCTGGTAATCGTCTTGGTTATATTGTTCTTAGATATTGTGGGTACAACAGGTTGAAACAAGGTGGGTTGTGTGTGATGTGACCACCAAGTAAACACAGATGGGAGTGTGACGTCACTGGAGGTGACCTCGCCGGTCCTGTGGGGTGTGACATCGTGTGTTGGTGGTAGTGAGGTGGTGCGCTTAGATATTGTCAAATATGATTTTTTGTGTGAATGTTTATAAGAAATGAGTGTTTTCTGTGATATTAGTGGTTTTTGAGGTAAGTGAATATGGTCGTTTGTTGATGGTGGTTGTCTTAGATTTATGTGTGTACAAGATATGTTTTCAGTTGATGGTGATCATGTACTAAGTGTTTGTGTATTAGGTTTGTGTTCATGCTTTTTTTTATGCACCCATGGGGAGGAAGTTCTTGGTTATAGTGATTTTAGTGGATTTGAGATGGGTGTTAGATGGTGATGTTAAACTTAGTTTCTGGTGATTTTGACGGTGTTTTGGTAGTATTCAGTAGTGTTTTGGGAGTATTCGGAGGTGTTTTTGAAGGTGTTCAAATGACGTGCAGAGTATTTTTTGAAGATGTTCAGTGGTGTTTTTGTGATGTTCAGAGTTGGTTCAAAGCTAGCCAGTGTGTTGGTTATGGTAATGTCTCATGTCATAAGTGTATGAGATAGTTTTTTTTCTGTGTGTGCTAATGTTGTAAAGTCTGGAGAATGAGGGAGGAGTTTGGTGGATGAGATGTAATTTCGGTTAATGAAATGTGTAAGTGTGAATGAGAATGTAAATTGGTGGGTGAGTTAGAGAAGACAAAATGTTACGTGGTCTTAGTAAAAGTATAGATAGTTTTAGTGATCTTCGTTATGATGATGTTTTAAGAGAATGTGTACAAAAATGTGTGATCTTAGTGGTGGGGTTATAGAATTTGGTAAACGTCTTGATTGTGGAGATCTAAGATACTGGAGATATAACAGGATGAAATAAGGTGTTTGGGTGTGACGTCGCTGATTGCCAAGTAAACGCAGGATGGAGTGTGATGTCATGGGAGGTATCCCTATCTGTGCTGGTATGTGTTAGTGGTAGTGAGGGGAGTTGGTGATTGTGATTTTTTGTGTGAATGTTTATAAAAATAAGTGTTTTCTGCGATCTTAGTGGTTTTGAGGCGAGTGGTCATTGATGATAGTTGATGGATGTCTTAGTTTTTTTTTTTGGTGAGTGTGTGTGTACATGTTATGTTTTTAGTTGGTGGTGATCCTGTTGTAAGTGTTTCGGTAATGTTTGGAAATGTTCAAAGGTGTTTTTTGTGAGTATTCAAAATGATATATGAGTTTTTTTTTTTTTTTTTTTTTGCGTTCATGTTATATAATAGTCTGAGGTGAGTGGGATCGTCTTGGTTATAGTGATTTGAGGGGATTTCTATAAAATGGGTGTTAGTTGGTGTTGATCTTAGTTTCTGGTGATTTTTAGTGTTGTTTGGGCAGTATTCGGTGATGTTTTGGTAGTATTCAGTGGTGTTTTGGTAGTATTCAGTGGTGTTTTGGGAGTATTCAGTGGTGTTTCGGGAGTATTCAAAGGAATTTGTTGATGTTTTTGAATGTGTTCAAATGATGTTTTTGGAGTAATCAAAGGTAATTGATGATGATTTTGGTGTTGTACAAAGTAAACTGTGGTGTGAGTGGGTGTGTTTGTGTTAGTTTTGGTAAAATGTCTCATGTCATAAGTGTATGAGTTAGTTTTTGTGATAATGTTGAAAGTCTGGAGACTGAGGGAGTAGTATGGTGGATGAGTTGTAATTTAATAAAATATGTAAGTGTAGATAAATTAGAGATAGGTTAGGTTAGGTTAGGTTCGTCAGGAAACAGGACAAATGTTTCCTGACGCGGGTCTTAGTCAGATGATGACCCGCCTTTGGAGCTTTTGGTCATCTGACCGAGGCCTTCCGCTGGCTTACCGGTCCACCCCTTTAAAAATTATGGTCATTTATAACCATTGTTATATTTTTTTTATATAAATTAGAGATGATAAATATTATTTGGGAGTATTCAAAATGATATTTTGGAAGTGTTTCAGTGTTGTTTGGAAATGTTCAAAGGTGTTTATGTGAGTATTCAAATGATTTATGAGAGTGTTCGAAGTAATCTTGGGGTTGTTCTGTAGTGAGATGATAAAGGTTGTGGATGAGAGAATATTTCTTAAGAGATATTGAGAAAAGGTGGTCTCAAAATGATGATGCATGAGAGTGTTTTGAAGGTGTTCAAAGTAAAGTGAGGTGTGTGTGTGTGTGTGTGTGTGTGTGTGTGTGTGTGTGTGTGTGTGTGTGTGTGTGTGTGTGTGTGTGTTAGGTGGTCATAGAGTTTTGTGAATATCTTGGTTTCAGTGATTTTAGTGGATTTGAGATGGGTGATGAGATGCATTTGTGGATGTGAAATGTGATTTTTGTGTGTGTTCAGAAGAGGTGAGTTGGGAGATGGGTGAGTGGATGTGAAGAAATGTGGGTGAGATGGAGAGGGGTATGGGGAGGGTTGTATTAGAAATTTAATGAAATATGGGGGGGATTTTACTGAAAATAAAGGTAATGTGTGAATATTTTAAAAGAAATTATAGAAGTGAAAAGTTATGATATATTGGAAAAGAATGGAGGGTGTTGAAACATGTCGCAGTAGTTGGGTAGTGAGATTAGTTGTTGTGAGTATAATATCAATTTATGTGGATACAAGGAGATGGGTATGGAGAGGATTTTATTAGAATTTTAGTAATGTAGGGAGGAATGTGTATTACATTTAAGATTCAGTAAAAAGAAGGGGAAAAATTTGTATCGAATAAATTGTGAATAAACTGGTAAGTGATGAGGGTTGTGGGTAATGTATTCGAACTAGAGATACCAAAAAAGTGGTTATAAGTTGTGGGTTGTTGATGTGACTTTTTCTGATGAAATTAGTTAAAACGAGAAAAAATTGTGGGTTGTGGGTGTTGTGGGTTGTGGGTGTTGTGGTTTGTGGGTGTTGTTGTCGAACTAGAGATTCCGAAAAGACGTTATAAGTGTGTTGTTGTTGTGACTTTTTCTGATGAAATTAGTTAAAACGAGAAAAAATTGTGGGTTGTGGGTGTTGTGGGTTGTGGGTGTTGTTGTCGAGCTAGAGATACCCAAAAAGATGTTATAAGTGGGTTGTTGTTGTGGGAGTTGTGAGTGTTGTGGGTTGTGAGTGTTGTGGGTTGTGGGTGTTGTGGGTTGTGGGTGTTGTTGTCGAACTAGAGATGCTGAAAAAGTGGTTATAAGTTTGTGGGTTGTTGATGTGACTTTTTCTGATGAAATTAGTTAAAAAGAGAAAAAAATTGTGGGGTGTGGGTGATGTGGGATGTGGGTGTTGTGGGATGTGGGTGAAGTGGGTTGTGGGTGTTGTTGTCGAACTAGAGATACCGAAAAAAATGTTATAAGTGGGTTGTTGTTGTGAATTTTTTTGATGAAATTAGTTAAAACGAGAAAAAATTGTGGGGTGTGGGTGTTGTGGGTTGTGGGTGTTGTTGTCGAACTAGAGATACCGAAAAGATGTTATAAGTGGGTTGTCGTTGTGGCTTTTTCTGATGAAATTAGTTAAAACGAGAAAAAATTTTGGGGTGTGGGTGATGTGGGTTGTGGGTGTTGTGGGATGTGGGTGTTGTGGGTTGTGGGTGTTGTTGTCGAACTAGAGATATCGAAAAAAGAGTTGATTCTGTTGTAAGTGTTCGTGTGCGTTTGGTTTGTGTTCATGTTTTTTTTTTTTGCGTTCATGTTATATCTTAGTTGGAAGAGAGTGTTCTCATAGAAATTGGTAATCGTCTTGGTTATAGTGATTTGAGAGGATTTGTGTGAAAATGGGTGTTAGTCTGTTAAGTTGACCTTAATTTATGGTGATTTTGGTGGTGTTTTGACTGTATTCAGTGGTGTTTTAGTAGTATTCAGTGGTGTATTTGGGAGTACTCAAAATGATATTTTGGAAGTGTTTCAGTGTTGTTTGGAAATGTTAAAAGGTATTTTTGTGAGTATTCAAATGATTTATGAGAGTGTTTTGAAGGTGTTCAAAGTGAGGTGTGTGTGCGTATTAACTTCGTAATATGTAAAATTGTGACTAGTGAAATAATCGAAAAGTGGTTATAAGTTGTAAGTGTTGTGGTGACTTTTTCTGATGAAATAGTTAAAACGAGAAAAATGTCTAGACTTGTGTTGTATTTTGTAAAGAAATTGTGGATTGTTGTGGATATTAACGAAAAAAAATGTGAAATTATTTGGGTTATCCTGGGTTAAGAGTGAAAATGTTTTCCCTATGTTGTATATGAAATGTGTAATACTGAGATGGGGAAGTCGACAAGATTCAGCCTGTGTGTGTGAGGTCATCACGTGACGTCACTGACCGCCGAGTAAACACAGGTGGGGTGACGTCACACTTGTTTAGACCTGTAGTAAGAGAAAGTACCCCCAGAGGGGAGAATCCAAAAACTTGATCCAAGGAGATGGAGTCTTTGTATTATCGAGAAAACCTTGATCCAAGGAGATGGAGACTTTGATTTCGAGAAAAATTTGATTCGAGGAATTGGAGCAGGGAATTTGGGGTGAAAGTGGGAGTCCATTTTGAATGCTTACCCCCAGAGGGGGGGGATCCAAAAAACTTGATCCAAGGAAGTAGAGACTTTGTATTATCGAGAAAAAAAAATGGGGTGAAAGTGGGAGTACATTTTGAATGCTTACCCCCAGAGGGGGGAATCCAAAAAAC
>NW_027196627.1:27500-40000 GCF_038502225.1 Cherax quadricarinatus | reverse complement strand
TATGTTATATAAGAGTGTAGTGTGAATCCCTCTGTCTATGTTATATAAGAGTGTAGTGTGAATCCCTCTGTCTATGTTATATAAGAGTGTAGTGTGAATCCCTCTGTCTATGTTATATAAGAGTGTAGTGTGAATCCCTCTGTCTATGTTGTATAAGAGTGTAGTGTGAATCCCTCTGTCTATGTTATATAAGAGTGTAGTGTGAATCCCTCTGTCTATGTTATATAAGAGTGTAGTGTGAATCCCTCTGTCTATGTTATATAAGAGTGTAGTGTGAATCCCTCTGTCTATGTTATATAAGAGTGTAGTGTGAATCCCTCTGTCTATGTTATATAAGAGTGTAGTGTGAATCCCTCTGTCTATGTTATATAAGAGTGTAGTGTGAATCCCTCTGTCTATGTTATATAAGAGTGTAGTGTGAATCCCTCTGTCTATGTTATATAAGAGTGTAGTGTGAATCCCTCTGTCTATGTTATATAAGAGTGTAGTGTGAATCCCTCTGTCTATGTTATATAAGAGTGTAGTGTGAATCCCTCTGTCTATGTTATATAAGAGTGTAGTGTGAATCCCTCTGTCTATGTTATATAAGAGTGTAGTGTGAATCCCTCTGTCTATGTTATATAAGAGTGTAGTGTGATTCCCTCTATCTATGTTATATAAGAGTGTAGTGTGATTCCTTCTGTCTATGTTATATAAGAGTGTAGTGTGACTCCCTCTGTCTATGTTATATAAGAGTGTAGTGTGAATCCCTCTGTCTATGTTATATAAGAGTGTAGTGTGAATCCCTCTGTCTATGTTATATAAGAGTGTAGTGTGAATCCCTCTGTCTATGTTATATAAGAGTGTAGTGTGAATCCCTCTGTCTATGTTATATAAGAGTGTAGTGTGAATCCCTCTGTCTATGTTATATAAGAGTGTAGTGTGAATCCCTCTGTCTATGTTATATAAGAGTGTAGTGTGATTCCCTCTATCTATGTTATATAAGAGTGTAGTGTGATTCCCTCTGTCTATGTTATATAAGAGTGTAGTGTGACTCCCTCTGTCTATGTTATATAAGAGTGTAGTGTGAATCCCTCTGTCTATGTTATATAAGAGTGTAGTGTGATTCCCTCTGTCTATGTTATATAAGAGTGTAGTGTGAATCCCTCTGTCTATGTTATATAAGAGTGTAGTGTGAATCCCTCTGTCTATGTTATATAAGAGTGTAGTGTGAATCCCTCTGTCTATGTTATATAAGAGTGTAGTGTGATTCCCTCTATCTATGTTATATAAGAGTGTAGTGTGAAGCTCTCCTCTCTGTATGTTATTACTGGAAGGTGATTTTTACCGGCTTCTCGCAGCGCAGAAACACACTTAGGACAGCTTAACACTAAATAGTCTGTGCTTAAGTCTATATTATTATTCTGCTCATGAGACGCTAAATCCGAAAGGGTCACACAGCGTCTTGAGGAATGAGAAGTATGACCACTGTTCCTAGGATGAAGAACCATTTATCAGCATCGAGGTATTCCTCTTTGAACAGGACGTCGTGTTATCTTAGATATGCTAGTGACGGCTTTTTTGTGTTACTAAATAAACTGTATATTGTGTAGTAGTTACAAAGAGAATTCCTCATTACTCTCGCAAGTACCTGGACAGTACTTCTTTAACGAGGAAAGTATCCCCTCTGTTCTCTCCTCTCGTAAGTCTTGGAACTGTAAAAGAGGGAGAGTCAGAAAAAAGAACAAAATGAACTAAGAGTTAATCAGGTTCCTGGAGTAGTTAGCAGCAGAAGATGGTGGTGGGTCGACGAAGGCAGCGTCGGGAGCACTTGTTTTATGATCAACTAGCCGACAATAGTCTTCCCAGATGTGCGCTAAAGTGTACTCTTCCGGATGTGTCTTGCTTTTAAGTTCTGGTGTTAACGTTCCCGATGTCTGGTGAGGTTTGTGTTGTGCTACGGTGTTCTGTCTTGTGTTATATTGTATTGTACTGCGGTGTTCTGTCTTGTGTTATATTGTGTTGTGCTACGGTGTTCTGTCGAAATATAAACACATATGCAGTATAATGTGATCCTTTATTGACAACGTTTCGCCCACACAGTGGGCTTTATCAAGTTATAAACAGATCTACCTGGGTGGAAGGTTTGCGAGTATTTATAGGATGAGGTCAGGTTGAGAATGCTGCATGTGACAATCTACCGAGTAGGGTTATAGAGTCTAATACCTTGGGTAGCTTGAAACATCTGGAAGCCGAGCGTTTTTCCACCATTACTCCCTCTTATGTAACCTGGCTCCGTTATGTTTACGACATTCTCATCATAACTCCTAGACGCTCCAACATTCAAACTCTCCAACACAATCTCAACCAGGTCGAGCCTTCAATCCAGTTCACACTTGAAGAAGCCGACAACGCTCTTCATTTCCTTGATGTTCTTCTCTGCTAAGCTGACCAAGACTTCGTTTTAAAGTCTATCGAAAACCTACCAACCAACACGATCTTCTCCACTTCTACTCTCACCATGACACCAAAACTAAACGCCCAAAGAAGACACTGCCGAGAAGAGATACATAGTCCTCCCTACCAACTTCATTGCCAAACACGTTTCCAACATCTTTTCCAATGATGATAAATTAGACACATGTGCAACTCTTGGGTATCTTTATTGAGGAAACGTTTCGCCACACAGTGGCTTCATCAGTCCATACATAGGAGAAACTTGAAGAACAGGAGGAGAATGAGGTAATCAGTCCCTCAACCTTGAGTCGATGTGTTCAGTCCATCAATCTTGAGTAGAATACGGCAGATGAGCGGAGAAGCAGCTTATAAACCGTATGGCAGGAGAGGTGTAGCAGTCATAGGTAGTGTCACATTTGTTCAATGTGGAAGTAGGTTGTGCCCAAGAATTAGGCAAGCGAAGAATTCCTAAGTATTAAGATCCCAAGAAGTTGCAGTGTCTGACAGGTTTGTAGATGAATGGTTCAGAGAACCGACATGTTGATAAATTAGACACATGTGCAACTCTTGGGTATCTTTATTGAGGAAACGTTTCGCCACACAGTGGCTTCATCAGTCCATACATAGGAGAAACTTGAAGAACAGGAGGAGAATGAGGTAATCAGTCCCTCAACCTTGAGTCGATGTGTTCAGTCCATCAATCTTGAGTAGAATACGGCAGATGAGCGGAGAAGCAGCTTATAAACCGTATGGCAGGAGAGGTGTAGCAGTCATAGGTAGTGTCACATTTGTTCAATGTGGAAGTAGGTTGTGCCCAAGAATTAGGCAAGCTAGGAATAAGATGGGCGAGTTGAGACTAGTTGCTAGTGCAGGTAACATAGATGTATTTGCCATTACTGAGACGTGGTTTAATTCAAAAAGTCGGGACATGCCTGCAGAATGTCACATTCAGGGTTTTAAACTGTTCCAAGTAGATAGAAGTATCGGGATGGGGGGTGGGGTGGCATTGTATGTCCGAGATCGCTTGAACTGTTGCATAAAAACGGGTATTAAGTCTGAAGTAACACATACAGAGTCTGTTTGGATAGAATTTTCAGAGGGGCATGAAAAATTAATTTTAGGTGTGATATACCATCCCCCAAATTTAGATAGGGACCAAGGGAGACTACTATGGGAGGAAATTGTTAGGGCCACAAGGCACGATAATGTAGTAATTCTAGGAGACTTTAACTTAAGTCATATTGATTGGAATTTCTTGACTGGGAATTTAGAATCATACGATTTCTTAGAAGTAGTTCAGGATTGTTTTTTGAAGCAGTTTGTGACAGAACCTACAAGGGGAAATAACCTGCTTGACTTAGTTCTGGCAAACAATGAATCCCTTGTTAATAATTTAGAAGTTTCAGAGGAACTGGGTGCTAGCGACCACAAATCAATTACATTTAGAATTGAATGGAAGTATGATAGTAGGGATAACTCAGTAACAGTCCCAGATTTTCGCTTAGCAGATTACGATGGGCTTGACAACATCATGAACGGTAATGGGATCAATCCTATTATTTGCCTCAATGCTGGAGGCAATGATGTAGGCAAGCGTAGAAGTGAGGATTTAGTTAGAAAGTTCAGGACAGCTATAGACATGATTAGGAAGAAGGGGGGGCGCCCTGTTATATGTGGCATTTTGCCAAGAAGAGGTGTTGGTAATGAATGGTTGTCCAGAGCAATTGGTGTCAATTGCTGGCTGGACAAATACTGTAAGGAAAATGCGGTGACATTCATTGACAACTGGGACCTCTTCTATGGCAGAAATGACATGTATGCCAGGGATGGGGTTCACTTATCTAGGTGTGGGGTGGGAACACTGGCCAACGCAGTGGAGGGAGCTGTTAGGTCTTTAAACTAGGAATAGTTAGTGGTATGGGTTTCTGTGGGAAAACTGTGAAGTCTCAGGGTAGTAATATGAGTACTAGGAGAACTAGTAATAGGCAAAATGAGGTGGATATCGGAAAGCCAGTGGCACTAATTGACAAGGACAGTAATAGGTTTAGTGGAATAACAGAAAGGAGCAGGAATGATAAAGAGAAAGGAGGGTCCTTAAGTATATATTACACAAATAGTCGCAGTGCTAGGAATAAGATGGACGAGTTGAGACTAGTTGCTAGTGCAGGTAACATAGATGTATTTGCCATTACTGAGACGTGGTTTAATTCAAAAAGTCGGGACATGCCTGCAGAATGTCACATTCAGGGTTTCAAATTGTTCCAAGTAGATAGAAGTATCGGGAAGGGGGGTGGGGTGGCATTGTATGTCCGAGATCGCTTGAACTGTTGCATTAAAACGGGTATTAAGTCTGAAGTAACACATACAGAGTCTGTTTGGATAGAATCATACGACTTCTTAGAAGTAGTTCAGGATTGTTTTCTGAAGCAGTTTGTGACAGAACCTACAAGGGGTAATAACCTGCTTGACTTAGTTCTGGCAAACAATGAATCCCTTGTTAATAATTTAGAAGTTTCAGAAGAACTGGGTGCTAGCGACCACAAATCAATTACATTTAGAATTGAATGGAAGTATGATAGTAGGGATAACTCAGTAACAGTCCCAGATTTTCGCTTAGCAGATTACGATGGGCTTAGAGAACACTTATCATCTGTTGACTGGGGTAACGAAGAGAGCTATCAATATGACAGTTTTCTGAACACAATACATGCTGCTCAAAGAACATTTATCTAAGATAACACGACGTCCTGTTCAAAGAGGAATACCTCGATGCTGATAAATGGTTCTTCATCCTAGGAACAGTGGTCATACTTCTCATTCCTCAAGACGCTGTGTGACCCTTTCGGATTTAGCGTCTCATGAGCAGAATAATAATATAGACTTCAGCACAGACTATTTAGTGTTAAGCTGTCCTAAGTGTGTTTCTGCGCTGCTAGAAGCCGGTAAAAATCACCTTCCAGTAATAACATACAGAGAGGAGAGCTTCACACTACACTCTTATATAACATAGATAGAGGGAATCACACTACACTCTTATATAACATAGACAGAGGGATTCACACTACACTCTTATATAACATAGACAGAGGGATTCACACTACACTCTTATATAACATAGACAGAGGGATTCACACTACACTCTTATATAACATAGACAGAGGGAATCACACTACACTCTTATATAACATAGACAGAGGGATTCACACTACACTCTTATATAACATAGACAGAGGGAGTCACACTACACTCTTATATAACATAGACAGAGGGAATCACACTACACTCTTATATAACATAGATAGAGGGAATCACACTACACTCTTATATAACATAGACAGAGGGATTCACACTACACTCTTATATAACATAGACAGAGGGATTCACACTACACTCTTATATAACATAGACAGAGGGATTCACACTACACTCTTATATAACATAGACAGAGGGATTCACACTACACTCTTATATAACATAGACAGAGGGATTCACACTACACTCTTATATAACATAGACAGAGGGATTCACACTACACTCTTATATAACATAGACAGAGGGAGTCACACTACACTCTTATATAACATAGACAGAGAATCACACTACACTCTTATATAACATAGATAGAGGGAATCACACTACACTCTTATATAACATAGACAGAGGGATTCACACTACACTCTTATATAACATAGACAGAGGGATTCACACTACACTCTTATATAACATAGACAGAGGGATTCACACTACACTCTTATATAACATAGACAGAGGGATTCACACTACACTCTTATATAACATAGACAGAGGGATTCACACTACACTCTTATATAACAAAGACAGAGGGAGTCACACTACACTCTTATATAACATAGACAGAGGGAATCACACTACACTCTTATATAACATAGATAGAGGGAATCACACTACACTCTTATATAACATAGACAGAGGGATTCACACTACACTCTTATATAACATAGACAGAGGGATTCACACTACACTCTTATATAACATAGACAGAGGGATTCACACTACACTCTTATATAACATAGACAGAGGGATTCACACTACACTCTTATATAACATAGACAGAGGGATTCACACTACACTCTTATATAACATAGACAGAGGGATTCACACTACACTCTTATATAACATAGACAGAGGGATTCACACTACACTCTTATATAACATAGACAGAGGGATTCACACTACACTCTTACATAACATAGACAGAGGGATTCACACTACACTCTTATATAACATAGACAGAGGGATTCACACTACACTCTTATATAACATAGACAGAGGGATTCACACTACACTCTTATATAACATAGACAGAGGGATTCACACTACACTCTTATATAACATAGACAGAGGGATTCACACTACACTCTTATATAACATAGACAGAGGGATTCACACTACACTCTTATATAACATAGACAGAGGGATTCACACTACACTCTTATATAACATAGACAGAGGGATTCACACTACACTCTTATATAACATAGACAGAGGGATTCACACTACACTCTTATATAACATAGACAGAGGGATTCACACTACACTCTTATACAACATAGACAGAGGGATTCACACTACACTCTTATATAACATAGACAGAGGGATTCACACTACACTCTTATATAACATAGACAGAGGGATTCACACTACACTCTTATATAACATAGACAGAGGGATTCACACTACACTCTTATATAACATAGACAGAGGGATTCACACTACACTCTTATATAACATAGACAGAGGGATTCACACTACACTCTTATATAACATAGACAGAGGGATTCACACTACACTCTTATATAACATAGACAGAGGGATTCACACTACACTCTTATATAACATAGACAGAGGGATTCACACTACACTCTTATATAACATAGACAGAGGGATTCACACTACACTCTTATATAACATAGACAGAGGGATTCACACTACACTCTTATATAACATAGACAGAGGGATTCACACTACACTCTTATATAACATAGACAGAGGGATTCACACTACACTCTTATATAACATAGACAGAGGGATTCACACTACACTCTTATATAACATAGACAGAGGGATTCACACTACACTCTTATATAACATAGACAGAGGGAGTCACACTACACTCTTATATAACATAGACAGAGGGATTCACACTACACTCTTATATAACATAGACAGAGGGATTCACACTACACTCTTATATAACATAGACAGAGGGATTCACACTACACTCTTATATAACATAGACAGAGGGAATCACACTACACTCTTATATAACATAGACAGAGGGATTCACATTACACTCTTATATAACATAGACAGAGGGATTCACACTACACTCTTATATAACATAGACAGAGGGATTCACACTACACTCTTATATAACATAGACAGAGGGATTCACACTACACTCTTATATAACATAGACAGAGGGATTCACACTACACTCTTATATAACATAGAGAGAGGGATTCACACTACACTCTTATATAACATAGACAGAGGGATTCACACTACACTCTTATATAACATAGACAGAGGGATTCACACTACACTCTTATATAACATAGACAGAGGGATTCACACTACACTCTTATATAACATAGACAGAGGAAGTCACACTACACTCTTATATAACATAGACAGAGGGATTCACACTACACTCTTATATAACATAGACAGAGGGATTCACACTACACTCTTATATAACATAGACAGAGGGATTCACACTACACTCTTATATAACATAGACAGAGGGAATCACTCTACACTCTTATATAACATAGACAGAGGGATTCACACTACACTCTTATATAACATAGACAGAGGGATTCACACTACACTCTTATATAACATAGACAGAGGGATTCACACTACACTCTTATATAACATAGACAGAGGGATTCACACTACACTCTTATATAACATAGACAGAGGGATTCACACTACACTCTTATATAACATAGACAGAGGGATTCACACTACACTCTTATATAACATAGACAGAGGGAGTCACACTACACTCTTATATAACATAGACAGAGGGATTCACACTACACTCTTATATAACATAGACAGAGGGATTCACACTACACTCTTATATAACATAGACAGAGGGATTCACACTACACTCTTATATAACATAGACAGAGGGATTCACACTACACTCTTATATAACATAGACAGAGGGATTCACACTACACTCTTATATAACATAGACAGAGGGATTCACACTACACTCTTATATAACATAGACAGAGGGATTCACACTACACTCTTATATAACATAGACAGAGGGATTCACACTACACTCTTATATAACATAGACAGAGGGATTCACACAACACTCTTATATAACATAGACAGAGGGATTCACACTACACTCTTATATAACATAGACAGAGGGATTCACACTACACTCTTATATAACATAGACAGAGGGATTCACACTACACTCTTATATAACATAGACAGAGGGATTCACACTACACTCTTATATAACATAGACAGAGGGATTCACACTACACTCTTATATAACATAGACAGAGGTATTTACACTACACTCTTATATAACATAGACAGAGGGATTCACACTGCACTCTTATATAACATAGACAGAGGGATTCACACTGCACTCTTATATAACATAGAGAGAGGGATTCACACTGCACTCTTATATAACATAGACAGAGGTATTTACACTACACTCTTATATAACATAGACAGAGGGATTCACACTGCACTCTTATATAACATAGACAGAGGGATTCACACTACACTCTTATATAACATAGACAGAGGGATTCACACTACACTCTTATATAACATAGACAGAGGTATTTACACTACACTCTTATATAACATAGACAGAGGTATTCACACTTCACTCTTATATAACATAGACAGAGGGATTCACACTACACTCTTATATAACATAGACAGAGGTATTTACACTACACTCTTATATAACATAGACAGAGGTATTTACACTACACTCTTATATAACATAGACAGAGGTATTTACACTACACTCTTATATAACATAGACAGAGGTATTTACACTACACTCTTATATAACATAGACAGAGGGATTCACACTACACTCTTATATAACATAGACAGAGGGATTTACACTACACTCTTATATAAGATAGACAGAGGTATTTACACTACACTCTTATATAACATAGACAGAGGGATTCACACTACACTCTTATATAACATAGACAGAGGGATTCACACTACACTCTTATATAACATAGACAGAGGTATTTACACTACACTCTTATATAACATAGACAGAGGGATTCACACTGCACTCTTATATAACATAGACAGAGGGATTCACAATGCACTCTTATATAACATAGACAGAGGGATTCACACTGCACTCTTATATAACATAGACAGAGGGATTCACACTGCACTCTTATATAACATAGACAGAGGTATTTACACTACACTCTTATATAACATAGACAGAGGGATTCACACAGCACTCTTATATAACATAGACAGAGGTATTTACACTACACTCTTATATAACATAGACAGAGGTATTTACACTACATTCTTATATAACATAGACAGAGGTATTTACACTACACTCTTATATAACATAGACAGAGGGATTCACACTACACTCTTATATAACATAGACAGAGGTATTTTCACTACACTCTTATATAACATAGACAGAGGTATTTACACTACACTCTTATATAACATAGACAGAGGTATTTACACTACACTCTTATATAACATAGACAGAGGGATTCACACTGCACTCTTATATAACATAGACAGAAGGATTCACACTGCACTCTTATATAACATAGACAGAGGGATTCACACTACACTCTTATATAACATAGACAGAGGGATTCACACTGCACTCTTATATAACATAGACAGAGGGATTCACACTGCACTCTTATATAAGATAGACAGAGGGATTCACACTACACTCTTATATAACATAGACAGAGGGATTCACACTACACTCTTATATAACATAGACAGAAGGATTCACACTGCACTCTTATATAACATAGACAGAGGGATTCACACTGCACTCTTATATAACATAGACAGAGGGATTCACACTACACTCTTATATAACATAGACAGAAGGATTCACACTGCACTCTTATATAACATAGACAGAGGGATTCACACTGCACTCTTATATAACATAGACAGAGGGATTCACACTGCACTCTTATATAACATAGACAGAGGGATTCACACTACACTCTTATATAACATAGACAGAGGGATTCACACTACACTCTTATATAACATAGACAGAGGGATTCACACTACACTCTTATACAACATAGACAGAGGGATTCACACTGCACTCTTATATAACATAGACAGAGGTATTTACACTACACTCTTATATAACATAGACAGAGGGATTCACACTGCACTCTTATATAACATAGACAGAGGGATTCACACTACACTCTTATATAACATAGACAGAGGGATTCACACTACACTCTTATATAACATAGACAGAGGTATTTACACTACACTCTTATATAACATAGACAGAGGTATTTACACTACACTCTTATATAACATAGACAGAGGGATTCACACTACACTCTTATATAACATAGACAGAGGTATTTACACTACACTCTTATATAACATAGACAGAGGTATTTACACTACACTCTTATATAACATAGACAGAGGTATTTACACTACACTCTTATATAACATAGACAGAGGTATTTACACTACACTCTTATATAACATAGACAGAGGGATTCACACTACACTCTTATATAACATAGACAGAGGTATTTACACTACACTCTTATATAAGATAGACAGAGGGATTCACACTACACTCTTATATAACATAGACAGAGGGATTCACACTGCACTCTTATATAACATAGACAGAGGGATTCACACTGCACTCTTATATAACATAGACAGAGGGATTCACACTGCACTCTTATATAACATAGACAGAGGGATTCACACTGCACTCTTATATAACATAGACAGAGGGATTCACACTGCACTCTTATATAACATAGACAGAGGTATTTACACTACACTCTTATATAACATAGACAGAGGGATTCACACTACACTCTTATATACATAGACAGAGGTATTTACACTACACTCTTATATAACATAGACAGAGGTATTTACACTACATTCTTATATAACATAGACAGAGGTATTTACACTACACTCTTATATAACATAGACAGAGGGATTCACACTACACTCTTATATAACATAGACAGAGGTATTTTCACTACACTCTTATATAACATAGACAGAGGTATTTACACTACACTCTTATATAACATAGACAGAGGTATTTACACTACACTCTTATATAACATAGACAGAGGGATTCCCACTGCACTCTTATATAACATAGACAGAGGGATTCACACTGCACTCTTATATAACATAGACAGAGGGATTCACACTACACTCTTATATAACATAGACAGAGGGATTCACACTACACTCTTATATAACATAGACAGAGGTATTTACACTACACTCTTATATAACATAGACAGAGGGATTCACACTACACTCTTATATAACATAGACAGAGGGATTCACACTACACTCTTATATAACATAGACAGAGGTATTTACACTACACTCTTATATAACATAGACAGAGGGATTCACACTACACTCTTATATAACATAGACAGAGGTATTTACACTACACTCTTATATAACATAGACAGAGGGATTCACACTACACTCTTATATAACATAGACAGAGGGATTCACACTACACTCTTATATAACATAGACAGAGGTATTTACACTACACTCTTATATAACATAGACAGAGTGATTCACACTGCACTCTTATATAACATAGACAGAGGGATTCACACTGCACTCTTATATAACATAGACAGAGGGATTCACACTGCACTCTTATATAACATAGACAGAGGGATTCACACTACACTCTTATATAACATAGACAGAGGTATTTACACTACACTCTTATATAACATAGA
>NW_027196627.1:0-22500 GCF_038502225.1 Cherax quadricarinatus | reverse complement strand
TAACTTTTCACTTCTATAATTTCTTTTAAAATATTCACACATTACCTTTATTTTCAGTAAAATCCCCCCCATATTTCATTAAATTTCTAATACAACCCTCCCCATACCCCTCTCCATCTCACCCACATTTCTTCACATCCACTCACCCATCTCCCAACTCACCTCTTCTGAACACACACAAAAATCACATTTCACATCCACAAATGCATCTCATCACCCATCTCAAATCCACTAAAATCACTGAAACCAAGATATTCACAAAACTCTATGACCACCTAACACACACACACACACACACACACACACACACCTCACTTTACTTTGAACACCTTCAAAACACTCTCATGCATCATCATTTTGAGACCACCTTTTCTCAATATCTCTTAAGAAATATTCTCTCATCCACAACCTTTATCATCTCACTACAGAACAACCCCAAGATTACTTCGAACACTCTCATAAATCATTTGAATACTCACATAAACACCTTTGAACATTTCCAAACAACACTGAAGCACTTCCAAAATATCATTTTGAATACTCCCAAATAATATTTATCATCTCTAATTTATCTACACTTACATATTTTATTAAATTACAACTCATCCACCATACTACTCCCTCAGTCTCCAGACTTTCAACATTATCACAAAAACTAACTCATACACTTATGACATGAGACATTTTACCAAAACTAACACAAACACACCCACTCACACCACATTTTACTTTGTACAACAGCAAAAGCATCATCAATTATCTCTGATTACTCCAAAAACATCATTTGAACACATTCAAAAACATCAACAAACTCCTTTGAATACTCCCAAAACACCACTGAATACTACCAAAACATCACCGAATACTGCCCAAACAACACTAAAAATCACCAGAAACTAAGATCAACACCAACTAACACCCATTTTATAGAAATCCCCTCAAATCACTATAACCAAGACGATCCCACTCACCTCAGACTATTATATAACATGAACGCAAAAAAAAAAAAAAAAAAAAAAGTCATATATCATTTTGAATACTCACAAAAAACACCTTTGAACATTTCCAAACATTACCGAAACACTTACAACAGGATCACCACCAACTGAAAACATAACATGTACACACACACTCACCAAAAAAAAAAAAAAACTAAGACATCCATCAACTATCATCAATGACCACTCGCCTCAAAACCACTAAGATAGCAGAAAACACTCATTTTTATAAACATTCACACAAAAAATCACACTCACCAACTCCCCTCACTACCACCAACACATACCAGCACAGATAGGGATACCTCCCATGACATCACACTCCATCCTGTGTTTACTTGGCAATCAGCGACGTCACACCCAAACACCTTGTTTCATCCTGTTATATCTCCAATATCTAAGATCACCACAATCAAGACGTTTACCAAATTCTATAACCCCACCACTAAGATCACACATTTTTGTACACATTCTCTTAAAACATCATCATAACGAAGATCACTAAAACTATCTATACTTTTACTAAGATCACGTAACATTTTGTCTTCTCTAACTCACCCACCAATTTACATTCTCATTCACACTTACACATTTCATTAACCGAAATTACATCTCATCCACCAAACTCCTCCCTCATTCTCCAGACTTTACAACATTAGCACTGTTGCAACCCCTGAATGGGTTACAATGATTATTATGTATATATAATGTATATTATCTTTTCATATAATTTTATATTGCTTATATTTGCGATAATAGCTAAATCGTAAATGTATGACTTTATATTATTATTTGACTGTTATATTCTTATTTGACTTATGTTGTTAGGATGTACATAATATGTGCTCAGTTAGTCTTTATTGTCAAACTGCTGTAATTATCGCTTGTCGCTCGTTATACTGCCGGCTTCTGAGCTGCAGTTGTCCACGTAGCTATCACGTGATCGAGGGGGGGTGTCCTCACCTCTCGTGAAGTAGTCAGTCTGCTCTAGACTCTCTTGGTGGTTGGACAGATTGTCTGTCTCATTATTCTTGTTAGTTCTGTAGAACTCTGTTCTCAGGACATTGTATAGACTTAGTGATTTTCGACGTTGTACTGAGGTTGTGTGTCGCTTAGACACTCTGAACATCTCAGGTCCTGAGCTGTAGCTTCTGACCTAATTTTGTACTGGTTTCTGTGTATTGTCACAGTCGCGTTTTTCCTATGCTGAACATAGATTCAGTAGTATGGGAGTTTTGTAACTTTTGTGGAGGATCTGCAGATGGTCCCTACTTAGTGTCGTTATATTATCTCCTTGTTCCTGATTCTGTGTCGCAGTCGCTTGATATTGCATTGCTATTGGGCTTAGCATTCTTTGTTGTTCAAGCAGACTGTTCGGGTTGCCAGTCGGTCAAGAAGTTAGTTTATTTGAGGACTTTGTCAGTCACTTGTTTAAGTCTTATTCGAGTCTTGAGACATAGCTAACTACTTAAGAGCACTTACACGCATACACACACTTACTTGTACATATTTGTAATATCTTATTATATGTTAATGTACCTGACGGTACTTAAGAATTATAAATGTGATATGTGCTTTCAGCACAATAATATTGAACTCGAGAGATTGATTTTATTTTGATTGCTGTAATTTAATTTAATTTGATAATATACCTCTAGACTTAATAAATTTATTAAATTTTAATTTCTCTAGTTAGTAGCCTACCAGTTGTAATCCTAAAGCACTATTGAATAATACAGAATTCTTATGGATAATTGGACAAGGATACTGACTACTTGTTACGAAAACCCAGTAACAGGCTGGATGCTAGAAGGGCAGTCCTTTCTAGTATTCACTGGAGATCTCTAAGCTTTTAGAATCGCGTTTTTTGTAACAAGCACACACAAAAAAAAACTATCTCATACACTTATGACATGAGACATTACTATAACCAACACACTGGCTAGCTTTGAACCATCTCTGAACAACACCAAAACACCACTGAACATCTTCAAAAAATACTCTGCACGTCATTTGAACACCTTCAAAAACACCTCCGAATACTCCCAAAACACTACTGAATACTACCAAAACACCGTCAGAATCACCAGAAACTAAGTTTAACATCACCATCTAACACCCATCTCAAATCCACTAAAATCACTATAACCAAGAACTTCCTCCCCATGGGCGCATAAAAAAAAGCATGAACACAAACCTAATACACAAACACTTAGTACATGATCACCATCAACTGAAAACATATCTTGTACACACATAAATCTAAGACAACCACCAACAACAAACGACCATATTCACTTACCTCTAAAACCACTAATATCACAGAAAACACTCATTTCTTATAAACATTCACACAAAAAATCATATTTGACAATATCTAAGCGCACTCACCTCACTACCACCAACACATGATGTCACACCCCACAGGACCGGCGAGGTCACCTCCAGTGACGTCACACTCCCATCTGTATTTACTTGGTGGTGACATCACACCCAACCCACCTTGTTTCAACCTGTTGTACCCACAATATCTAAGAACAATATAACCAAGACGATTACCAGATTTTATGACTCCACCACTAAGATCACAGAAAACACTCATTTTTATAAACATTCAAACAAAAAATCACGTTCACCAATTCCATATCATGTTTACCATCATCTATCAACACTCATCACCAAGATCGCCAAAAATCTAAGATCATTCATCTCAAAACTACTATGATCACTGAAAACACTTATTTTTTTTTTTTAAACATTCGCACAAAAATAAGACATACACAAAAATACCATGACACTTCCACCAACATCTATAACATAACATGAGCACTATAACATATCTCAATCACCAAAAATAAAAATAATACAGACACCCACAACTTATGCATTTCAATCGCAAATCTAAGACATTCACCTCCAACTAAGACATACACATCTTAACTAAGACATACACCAAAACCTATAATTGACATATTGACAATAAATATAAGATATGAGCACAAAAAAAAAATTTACCATGTCATGAGACATTACCAGAACTAAGTCACTCACCTCCAACTAACACACAATCACTTTACTAAGTTCATGTTAACTATTCATCAACAAAAATATTAATACAATTTACCCACCAAATTTATGTTATAATCATCAAAACATATAATTGTTTTACACATTTTTTTCTCAAACTGAATATTCATACCACATTTATCATTTCTCATCTATGTTACATATCACATTTCTCATCCACATCATCCCTAAAACATCCTTTCTTATTCATCCGTATATCACCTGGAGAAGTTTTAACCCCGACGAGCCATCACGACGTAGGAGCCAGAGCAACCATCACCACTCCAACACCACCTACTACACTCTGGCTCCTATGACGTGATTGGTAATTGTGACTAGTGAAATAATCGAAAAGTGGTTATAAGTTGTGAGTGTTGTGGTGACTTTTTCTGATGAAATAGTTAAAACGAGAAAAATGTCTAGACTTGTGTTGTATTTTGTAAAGAAATTGTGGATTGTTGTGGGTATTAACGAAAAAAATGTGAAATTATTTGGGTTATCCTGGGTTAAGAGTGAAAATGTTTTCCCTATGTTGTATATGAAATGTAAAATACTGAGATGGGGAAGTCGACAAGATTCAGCTTGTGTGTGTGAGGTCATCACGTGACGTCACTGACATAGGGGGAAGTCGACAAGATTCAGCCTGTATGTGTGAGGTCATCACGTGACGTCACTGACCGCCGAGTAAACACAGGTGGGGTGACGTCACACTTGTTTAGACCTGTAGTAAGAGAAAGTACCATGCCCGATAGGAGTTAATTTGAATGCTTACCCCCAGAGGGGAGAATCCAAAAACTTGATCCAAGGAGATGGAGTCTTTGTATTATCGAGAAAACCTTGATCCAAGGAGATGGAGACTTTGATTTCGAGAAAAAAATGATCCGAGGAATTGGAGCAGGGAATCTGGGGTGAAAGTGAGAGTCCATTTTGAATGCTTACCCCCAGAGGGGGGGAATCCAAAAAACTTAATCCAAGGAAGTAGAGACTTTGTATTATCGAGAAAAAAAAATGGGGTGAAAGTGGGAGTCCATTTTGAATGCTTACCCCCAGAGCGGGGAATCCAAAAAACTTGATCCGAGGAGATCATAAGAAAATGAAATTCAAAAAAAAAATCGAAAAAAATTGGGATGGGGGTGAAAGTGGGAGGGGGAACCTCAAAAATTTGATCCGAGGAGATGGAGAGCACAAGAAAATGAAATTCAAAAAAAAAATTGAAAAAAATCGGAAAAAAATTCGGGGAGCGGGGGCGATCCGGACGACGCTGCAGAAGGCGCAGCAGAAGGCGTGGGCGGGCGCGACGGACGGGCGCGAGGTGCGTGGGCGGGCGCGAGGGCGCGGCGGGCGGGTGGGTCGGCGCGAGGGCGGGGGCGGGGAGGGGGGCGCGGGTGGGGGGGTTGAGGGGTCTCGAGGGCGAGGTGGTCTCGAGGGCGAGGTGGTCTCGAGGGCGAGGTGGTCTCGAGGGCGAGGTCAAGGTCATTAGCATAAAGGTGTGAAAAGGAGTCCGCTCAGAGGAGTCGGTACCGCGGAGAGAGACCGTACCGTGTGGGACCACTCTGTAGAAGGCCTTTCGGGAGGAGACCGTACCGTGGGAGCCACTCTATATATATATAAATATATATATATATATATATATATATATATATATATATATATATATATATATATATATATATATATATATATATATATATATATATATATATATATATGTATATATATATATATATATATATATATATATATATATATATATATATATATATATATATATATATATATATGTATATATATATATATATATATATATATATATATATATATATATATATATATATATATATATATATATATATATATATATTTATATATGCATATGTCGTGCCGAATATACAAAAAATTGTCAATTAGCGAGAACTCATTTAAAATAAAGTCCTTTCTGAAATTTTCTCTTATACGTTCAAAGATATATTTTTTTCATATATGTTAATGTAAAAATTTCTAATTTTGCACCAGAAGAATCTTAGAAAACATACCTAACCTTATTATAACAAGAACAATTTATTTTAGCCTAACCCAACTAAACATATTTCAGATTTGTTTACAATAATTTAATAATAAACAAACACAGTGAAATACATTTTTTTTCGTTAGGTTTAGAATGATTTTGGCGAAATTATTGCATACACAAATTTTCGCTTGTCCTATATGGCAAGATGAGCGTTGCTATTTAAGCCAAGATCGCAAGTTCTGCCTATTCGGCACGACATATATATATATATATATATATATATATATATATATATATATATATATATATATATATATATATATATATATATATATATATATATATATATATATATATATATATATATATATATATATATATGTCGTGCCGAATACGTAAAACTGGACAATTAGCAAGAACTCATTTAAAATTAAGTCGTTTCTAAAATTTTTTCTTATACGTTTAAAGATATATTTTTTTCATTAATGTTAATGTAAAAATTTTTAATTTTGCACCAAAAGAATCTTAGAAAACTTACCTAACCTTATTTTAACAAGAACAATTTATTTTAGCCTAACCCAACTATATATATTTTAGATTTGTTTACAATAATTTAATACTAAACAAGCACAGTGAAATATATTTTTTTTTCGTTAGGTTCAGAATGATTTTGGCGAAATTATTGCATACACAAATTTTCGCTTGTCCTATATGGCAAGATGAGCGTTGCTATTTAAGCCAAGATGGCAAGTTCTGCCTATTCGGCACGACATATATATATGTATATATATATATATATATATATATATATATATATATATATATATATATATATATAAATATATATATATATATATATATATATATATATATATATATATATATATATATATATATATATATATATATATATATATATATATATATATATATATATGCAAGGAATTCGCAAGAGCAGGCAAAATATACACAAACACTGATCTCTGGCTGAAGGAGACTCGATCCTACGAACCTTGGAACAAAGTACGCAGTGCTTTACCAATCTACCCACACTATGTGTGTGTGTGTGTGTGTGTGTTTGTGTGTGTGTGTGTGTGTGTGTGTGTTTGTGTGTGTGTGTGTGTGTGTGTGTGTGTGTGTGTGTGTGTGTGTGTGTGTGTGTGTGTGTGTGTGTGTGTGTGTGTGTGTGTGTGTGTAATTTTTTCACTGAAAGGTTTTCCACTGTTCGTTTAATACAAATAAACTGTATTTCTTATCTGAAAGATTGGAGCAACAATAAATAAAAACAGAAAATTTGGAGTAGAGAAAGTTTATGAAGAACGAGAAGCACAAACAGTGAAAAATTTTGAGTTTGAGGTGTATTAGCTCCCTCGGTGCCCTGGTGATGGACCAGGTGCTTCAGCTCCCTCGGTGCCCTGGTGATGGACCAGGTGCTTCAGCTCCCTCGGTGCCCTGGTGATGGACCAGGTGCTTCAGCTCCCTCAGTGCCCTGGTGATGGACCAGGTGCTTCAGCTCCCTCGGTGCCCTGGTGATGGACCAGGTGCTTCAGCTCCCTCGGTGCCCTGGTGATGGACCAGGTGCTTCAGCTCCCTCGGTGCCCTGGTGATGGACCAGGTGCTTCAGCTCCCTCAGTGCCCTGGTGATGGACCAGGTGCTTCAGCTCCCTCGGTGCCCTGGTGATGGACCAGGTGCTTCAGCTCCCTCGGTGCCCTGGTGATGGACCAGGTGCTTCAGCTCCCTCGGTGCCCTGGTGATGGACCAGGTGCTTCAGCTCCCTCAGTGCCCTGGTGATGGACCAGGTGCTTCAGCTCCCTCGGTGCCCTGGTGATGGACCAGGTGCTTCAGCTCCCTCGGTGCCCTGGTGATGGACCAGGTGCTTCAGCTCCCTCGGTGCCCTGGTGATGGACCAGGTGCTTCAGCTCCCTCAGTGCCCTGGTGATGGACCAGGTGCTTCAGCTCCCTCGGTGCCCTGGTGATGGACCAGGTGCTTCAGCTCCCTCGGTGCCCTGGTGATGGACCAGGTGCTTCAGCTCCCTCAGTGCCCTGGTGACGGACCAGGTGCTTCAGCTCCCTCGGTGCCCTGGTGATGGACCAGGTGCTTCAGCTCCCTCGGTGCCCTGGTGATGGACCAGGTGCTTCAGCTCCCTCAGTGCCCTGGTGATGGACCAGGTGCTTCAGCTCCCTCGGTGCCCTGGTGATGGACCAGGTGCTTCAGCTCCCTCGGTGCCCTGGTGATGGACCAGGTGCTTCAGCTCCCTCGGTGCCCTGGTGATGGACCAGGTGCTTCAGCTCCCTCGGTGCCCTGGTGATGGACCAGGTGCTTCAGCTCCCTCGGTGCCCTGGTGATGGACCAGGTGCTTCAGCTCCCTCGGTGCCCTGGTGATGGACCAGGTGCTTCAGCTCCCTCGGTGCCCTGGTGATGGACCAGGTGCTTCAGCTCCCTCGGTGCCCTGGTGATGGACCAGGTGCTTCAGCTCCCTCGGTGCCCTGGTGATGGACCAGGTGCTTCAGCTCCCTCGGTGCCCTGGTGATGGACCAGGTGCTTCAGCTCCCTCAGTGCCCTGGTGATGGACCAGGTGCTTCAGCTCCCTCGGTGCCCTGGTGATGGACCAGGTGCTTCAGCTCCCTCGGTGCCCTGGTGATGGACCAGGTGCTTCAGCTCCCTCGGTGCCCTGGTGATGGACCAGGTGCTTCAGCTCCCTCGGTGCCCTGGTGATGGACCAGGTGCTTCAGCTCCCTCGGTGCCCTGGTGATGGACCAGGTGCTTCAGCTCCCTCGGTGCCCTGGTGATGGACCAGGTGCTTCAGCTCCCTCGGTGCCCTGGTGATGGACCAGGTGCTTCAGCTCCCTCGGTGCCCTGGTGATGGACCAGGTGCTTCAGCTCCCTCGGTGCCCTGGTGATGGACCAGGTGCTTCAGCTCCCTCGGTGCCCTGGTGATGGACCAGGTGCTTCAGCTCCCTCAGTGCCCTGGTGATGGACCAGGTGCTTCAGCTCCCTCGGTGCCCTGGTGATGGACCAGGTGCTTCAGCTCCCTCGGTGCCCTGGTGATGGACCAGGTGCTTCAGCTCCCTCGGTGCCCTGGTGATGGACCAGGTGCTTCAGCTCCCTCGGTGCCCTGGTGATGGACCAGGTGCTTCAGCTCCCTCGGTGCCCTGGTGATGGACCAGGTGCTTCAGCTCCCTCGGTGCCCTGGTGATGGACCAGGTGCTTCAGCTCCCTCGGTGCCCTGGTGATGGACCAGGTGCTTCAGCTCCCTCGGTGCCCTGGTGATGGACCAGGTGCTTCAGCTCCCTCGGTGCCCTGGTGATGGACCAGGTGCTTCAGCTCCCTCGGTGCCCTGGTGATGGACCAGGTGCTTCAGCTCCCTCAGTGCCCTGGTGATGGACCAGGTGCTTCAGCTCCCTCGGTGCCCTGGTGATGGACCAGGTGCTTCAGCTCCCTCGGTGCCCTGGTGATGGACCAGGTGCTTCAGCTCCCTCGGTGCCCTGGTGATGGACCAGGTGCTTCAGCTCCCTCGGTGCCCTGGTGATGGACCAGGTGCTTCAGCTCCCTCGGTGCCCTGGTGATGGACCAGGTGCTTCAGCTCCCTCGGTGCCCTGGTGATGGACCAGGTGCTTCAGCTCCCTCAGTGCCCTGGTGATGGACCAGGTGCTTCAGCTCCCTCGGTGCCCTGGTGATGGACCAGGTGCTTCAGCTCCCTCGGTGGCCTGGTGATGGACCAGGTGCTTCAGCTCCCTCAGTGCCCTGGTGATGGACCAGGTGCTTCAGCTCCCTCGGTGCCCTGGTGATGGACCAGGTGCTTCAGCTCCCTCGGTGCCCTGGTGATGGACCAGGTGCTTCAGCTCCCTCGGTGCCCTGGTGATGGACCAGGTGCTTCAGCTCCCTCGGTGCCCTGGTGATGGACCAGGTGCTTCAGCTCCCTCGGTGCCCTGGTGATGGACCAGGTGCTTCAGCTCCCTCGGTGCCCTGGTGATGGACCAGGTGCTTCAGCTCCCTCGGTGCCCTGGTGATGGACCAGGTGCTTCAGCTCCCTCGGTGCCCTGGTGATGGACCAGGTGCTTCAGCTCCCTCGGTGCCCTGGTGATGGACCAGGTGCTTCAGCTCCCTCAGTGCCCTGGTGATGGACCAGGTGCTTCAGCTCCCTCGGTGCCCTGGTGATGGACCAGGTGCTTCAGCTCCCTCGGTGCCCTGGTGATGGACCAGGTGCTTCAGCTCCCTCAGTGCCCTGGTGACGGACCAGGTGCTTCAGCTCCCTCGGTACCCTGGTGATGGACCAGGTGCTTCAGCTCCCTCGGTGCCCTGGTGATGGACCAGGTGCTTCAGCTCCCTCAGTGCCCTGGTGATGGACCAGGTGCTTCAGCTCCCTCGGTGCCCTGGTGATGGACCAGGTGCTTCAGCTCCCTCGGTGCCCTGGTGATGGACCAGGTGCTTCAGCTCCCTCAGTGCCCTGGTGATGGACCAGGTGCTTCAGCTCCCTCGGTGCCCTGGTGATGGACCAGGTGCTTCAGCTCCCTCGGTGCCCTGGTGATGGACCAGGTGCTTCAGCTCCCTCGGTGCCCTGGTGATGGACCAGGTGCTTCAGCTCCCTCGGTGCCCTGGTGATGGACCAGGTGCTTCAGCTCCCTCGGTGCCCTGGTGATGGACCAGGTGCTTCAGCTCCCTCGGTGCCCTGGTGATGGACCAGGTGCTTCAGCTCCCTCGGTGCCCTGGTGATGGACCAGGTGCTTCAGCTCCCTCAGTGCCCTGGTGATGGACCAGGTGCTTCAGCTCCCTCGGTGCCCTGGTGATGGACCAGGTGCTTCAGCTCCCTCGGTGCCCTGGTGATGGACCAGGTGCTTCAGCTCCCTCGGTGCCCTGGTGATGGACCAGGTGCTTCAGCTCCCTCGGTGCCCTGGTGATGGACCAGGTGCTTCAGCTCCCTCGGTGCCCTGGTGATGGACCAGGTGCTTCAGCTCCCTCGGTGCCCTGGTGATGGACCAGGTGCTTCAGCTCCCTCGGTGCCCTGGTGATGGACCAGGTGCTTCAGCTCCCTCGGTGCCCTGGTGATGGACCAGGTGCTTCAGCTCCCTCGGTGCCCTGGTGATGGACCAGGTGCTTCAGCTCCCTCGGTGCCCTGGTGATGGACCAGGTGCTTCAGCTCCCTCGGTGCCCTGGTGATGGACCAGGTGCTTCAGCTCCCTCGGTGCCCTGGTGATGGACCAGGTGCTTCAGCTCCCTCGGTGCCCTGGTGATGGACCAGGTGCTTCAGCTCCCTCGGTGCCCTGGTGATGGACCAGGTGCTTCAGCTCCCTCGGTGCCCTGGTGATGGACCAGGTGCTTCAGCTCCCTCGGTGCCCTGGTGATGGACCAGGTGCTTCAGCTCCCTCGGTGCCCTGGTGATGGACCAGGTGCTTCAGCTCCCTCGGTGCCCTGGTGATGGACCAGGTGCTTCAGCTCCCTCGGTGCCCTGGTGATGGACCAGGTGCTTCAGCTCCCTCGGTGCCCTGGTGATGGACCAGGTGCTTCAGCTCCCTCGGTGCCCTGGTGATGGACCAGGTGCTTCAGCTCCCTCGGTGCCCTGGTGATGGACCAGGTGCTTCAGCTCCCTCGGTGCCCTGGTGATGGACCAGGTGCTTCAGCTCCCTCGGTGCCCTGGTGATGGACCAGGTGCTTCAGCTCCCTCGGTGCCCTGGTGATGGACCAGGTGCTTCAGCTCCCTCGGTGCCCTGGTGATGGACCAGGTGCTTCAGCTCCCTCGGTGCCCTGGTGATGGACCAGGTGCTTCAGCTCCCTCGGTACCCTGGTGATGGACCAGGTACTTCAGTTCCCTCAGTACCCTCATTAATAATGCCCTGGTTATCAAAGTTTATTCCATGGATGGAGGAGCAGGTGGGTTGGGCAGGTGGTTTGGTTTGTGGGTCTGGGTTTGAAAGGAACCTGCTTAGTGTGAGACGGTTGGTTTGCTGCAGTGTTCCTTCTTTCTGTATTCTATGAGTGAGAGGGGATGGATTTGAGCGGGACTTGCACATTGATAGGGGTAAAGGGGTTTTCGGGGCTTGTTGCTTGGGTGGCTCTGGGGATGGGTTGGGCAAATATTTTTGTTGGTGGGTTGGTTGTGACAAAGGCCTGCCAAGTATGGGCCAGTAGGCCTGTTGCAGTGTTCCTCATTTTTTGTGTTCTTGTGTTTATGAAAAACAGGAAGCACAAAGAGAAAGAGTGAGAAGTTTGAATTAGTGGAAGGAAGGACGGCGGAGCGTCTGTGTGAGGCGTAGCAGGTGCCATCATGGTGCCAGAGAGAGAGGTAATACAGACGCCAGGTGCCTCTGGAGACCTGTCTATCGTCCCCAGAGAGTGCCAGGCTGCTACTGCCTCACCACTCAGCTCTTTATGTGTGCCTCTCAGCCTCTGCTGGTTCCCTTCTACCGCAACCTGAGAAAAATATATATTTATTCACGTGCAAGAAAGTGCCACAGTGGAAACAAAAAAAGGGGAAATAATAAGAAACAACACTAAAAGTTCCATTATTAAAAATTATATTAATTTGACTTTTTTCTTTTAAACATCACAGAAATGTTTAGAACACACACACACACACACACACACACACACACACACACACACACACACACACACACACACACACACACACACACACACACACACACACACACACATGGAAGGTAAATCTTGTGTCACAAACCTTCTGGAGTTTTATGACAAAGTTACAGAAGTAGGACACGAGAGAGAGGGGTGGGTTGATTGCATTTTCCTGGACTGCAAGAAAGCCTTCGACACAGTTCCTCACAGGAGATTAGTGCAGAAGTTGGAGGACCAGGCGCGTATAACAGGAAGGGCACTGCAGTGGATCAGAGAATACCTGACAGGGAGGCAACATCAAGTCATGGTTTGCGATGAGGTATCACAGTGGGCGCCTGTGACGAGCGGGGTCCCACAGAGGTTAGTCTTAGGACCAGTGCTATTTTTGATATATGTGAATGACATGATGGAAGGGATATGTCGTAGGGGTTTGGCAGGAGATAAGATGGATAAGGTAAACACCTTGTTAGATGGTAACACTATATATGTTGTCAGACTGTGGTAAGAGGTGGGAGCCCAGGCCTGCCTGCTCGCCTGTCTATGTCTATCCGTCGAGAGAGGACGAGGCAGCTCGTCTCACTGACTCAAGCTGTACCCCGTGACATCATACAGTCACAGGCCTAGGGAGCTTCTATATAAAGCACATGGATGGTACTATGATACTCTTCTAATCTATATAACACAATTAAGGGGATCAGCAACTATGCTGACAGCTCGGTCATGTTGTGTATGTCGTCTCGACATACACTACTAAACTATATGCTGAACAGGCAGGTGGTTCTGGGCTGATTCTATACAATAACAAATTCATATATATATATAACTTAAAACTAATGGATGGTATCATAATGGATGTTAACATAATGAGTTTTACATAATGGATGTTAACGTAATGAGTTTCATTGTGATGCATTACGACTTATAAGAACAAATCATGGTACAATATGGGATGGAATTGATCGATCGATCTGTATTCATGCACTCTACGGATTCTGAGGAAGAATAAATATATATACAAGGTGAAATTAACAGCAAAGGCAATCTGATGTGCACTCAGATCATTACTGTCAAATTCTCAGAATACGGAGGGAACGTGAACACGAAAAAAAAAAATTCTGAAAAACTGATCAGTTAATAACAAACAGTTGACAATTTACTTCATCTCTGACATCTAATTATACAGACTATGTACATTTAAACCCAATTCTGCGAGGATGATGTTTACATATGCAGAATGGTTATCATCTCTGGGAGGATCGAATTCCTCTGCAATGGCTAACACATGCCTTGACTGAGGGAGATCTGAACGAGTATCTACAAAAGATACTTGTGGGTTTCTCATTACTTGTCGGGTATGCAAAACATAGCGACATTCAGGTTGATTATCGGACTGAGTATTTGAGGTAGAGGGTACAGAGTCAAGAGGATTGTCAGCATCTGTCACATTAGTCTGGGTAGCAATATCATCAACATCTCATACTAACTTCATATGATCTAAATGCGATTCTTTGTATTTACCAGTACTAATTTCTCTAACCTTATACTTATTGCCTGTGATATGTTCTACAACTCGATAAGGGCCAACAAACTTTTGATCGAGCTTAGGCATTGCGGATGTTTTGTTGAAATTTGTCAGCATTACTCTCGAACCTACTTTAACTTTTGACGGCTTAGCACGGCTATTAGTTACTCTAGTAAATTCTGCTGTTGATTTATGAAGTGTTTCACGGATTCTTCTAAAAACACTCTGAGCTATGCTGGTACTAGTTGCTATGAAATCATCAGGGTTGTAATTGGGTTTCGGAGTAGAATATTACAACTCATAGGGTAAATGCTTGTCTACACCATACAATGCATAATGTGGAGTATCACCTATGGAAGCATTGTAAGCAGAATTTATGGCACACTGAACATCTGGTATGACTTCATCCCAAGTTTCACTATTGGGGTTGATAGTGGCTCTCAGGACATCAAGTACTTTCTTATTGGTTCGTTCTGCTAACCCATTGCTGGCAGGATGATGAGGAACAATGGTGGATTTAGAGATCTTGTACAAAGTACACAAATTTTCAAGAATCTCATTACAGAATTCACCTCCATTATCTGCTACTAAGGACTTAGGGGTGGTATGCCTGCAGATAATGCGTTCTTTAAATGCTTTAGCTACTGTCTCTGCAGTCTTATCTGCAATAGGAACTAACTCACAATATCTGGTGAAATGGTCTACCACAACACACAGATGTTTGTTGCCTTGGAGGGAACATTTAAAATTGGTTAATAAATCAAGGGCCATTCTTTCCCACGGTTTGCTAGTGGTTGGGTACACCTGGATTGGATTAGGACCATTGACATTTCCTTTATGTTGCATACAAACACTACATTTCTTAACATACTCTGAAATGTCAGTTGCCATATGTGGCCAAAAGTACTTCATTCTGGCTTGTTTCACAGAACGATCCATACCAGGGTGTGCAACACCTGGTGCATCATGAACTAGCTGTAGAGCTACGTTCACTAGTGACTGTGGAATTACTAACTGGTATACTCTTCTACTTGGAGTACCCAACTCGGCTGTTCGATACAGTAATTCTGGGCTCATTACAAAGTCACTGATGGGTGCTGGTGGCTTCACAGTAAGAATAAGATCTTCCTGGAGCAGGAATCGAATCACACCAGACCACATGGGATCTGTTCTTTGGGCATTCTTTACATCCTTGGCAGTAAATGGAGGATCTGCAGTAACTACACTAACGTGTCGCGATAAAGCATCTGCGACTACATTTGACTTGCCAGGTAAATGTTCAAAAGTGGGATTGAACTCTTGGATAGTCAAGGTCCATCTGGCTAACCTTCCAGTAGGTTGTTTGTTCTGGAATAAAGGTATCAGAGGTGCATGGTCTGTCAAGACATGAACAGGGTACTGGTAAATAATGTCTCGGAAGTGCTTTAAAGACCATACCATTGCTAAAGCTTCTTGCTCCGTTACTGTATAATTATGTTCAGCCTTCATAAGGACTCGGCTAGCAAATGCAACTGCGTTGTACTTGCCATCGGTCTTCTGAGCTAGTACGGCACCTATGCCAATTGAACTAGCATCAGTTGTGAGATAGAAGGGCTTAGAAAAATCTGGGAATTTCAAAATGGGAGCGGACGTTAGCTTTTCTTTTAGTGTCTGGAATGCTCTTTCTTGATGGAAGGTCCAAACGAAAGGAGCATCTTTCTTAAGCAATTCAGTTAGAGGAGCTGCTATTGAAGAAAAATTAGCAATGAAAGATCTGTAGAAACCTGCTAGACCCACAAAGGATCTTACAGCATCAGCAGTTTTGGGAGTTGGAAAATTTAGTACTGCCGTTACTTTACTTTGATCAGTCGTAACCCCTCTAGGAGTGACTACGTGACCAAGAAACTTAATTTCTGATCTGAAAAATTGACATTTAGACAGTTTGATCTTTAAATTGGCTTCTTCAAGCTTACCAAGTACTATATCAAGTCTTTTCAGATGTGTATCCACATCTTCAGACATGACGATTACGTCATCTAAGTACACCATAAGTGCTTTACCTATAAGACCTCTAAAGATATTGGTCATGAGTCTAGAGAACGTGATAGGAGAGGATCGTAATCCAAAAGCCATTCGAAGGAAATTATAATGACCTGTGGGAGTAGAGAATGCAGTTAACTCTTGGCTGTCCTCGTGAAGAGGGACTTGCCGAAATCCTTGTAACAAGTCCAGGGTCGAGAAGACTTTGTTATCTCCGATGTTGCATAAAAGATCACCAAGTACAGGAAGTGGGAAGCGATCTGGAATAGTTCTCGCATTTAACTTCCTAAAGTCAATCACCGGGCGCCAAGTACCGCCCTTCTTAGGCACTAGGATGAAGGGCACATTCCAGGGTGAATTACTAGGTGCAATAACTCCATCATCGAGCATTTGATTGATCAATTCCTCTGTGACAGCAACTTGAGAATGAGGCATTCTGTACGCAGGTATATAGATAGGTCTAGTACCAGGTTCAAGTGGAATACGATGGGACAATAAGTTCGTTATACCCATCTTCTCACCTGGTAAGGCAATGGCTTTACGACGTTTGTTCAACAGAGTCAACAAACGCTTGACTTCATCTGGGAAGCCAGTGGGAGCTAAGTCTTTCTACTCAACTGGTGGAATGGATTGATCCAGTGGAGTGGATGAGGTCTTCCCTGTTGAAATAGCACCGACCCACTGGTCAGGTGGCACGTCATCCTGTACTTGAACAGGGTAAGGATAGTGAACTAGGTCAGCGAGATTGGTATTTGCTCTGAGACGAACACTGTGACCCGAAGTGTTAGCAAGGAATAAATGGATCTTACTGTCTCTTACAACATGTAAGGAAGGTTCAACAAATAAACCCTTGACCTTGCAGGAATCACTGTCAACTAGGATGTTATCACCATCTGGAACTTTAGGAACAACAACAGACACTCTAGTGAGAGCACTAGCCGCAACAGAGACGTCTTTCTGCAGACGGCATGTGACATCAACAAGAGATGGCATTACTAGTTTCAAGTAATCGTTTTCCGACAAGGCATCCCCTGTGGAGAAACTACTACTTGAACTAGCAGTCATTGCAGGGATAGGCTGTGCACTCAAGGCAGTCTGAGTGTCCTCGGACACTTGAGGCAATACACTATCTTGCATGTCTGAAGGTGTAAGTGAAACACAGATGGGAGTGACAGAGTTACTAGTGCCTGACCGCTTGGGTACGCTACTGGAAAATGCATTGGCTTGTAAGGACTTATTCCGTACATCATACTCTGTGGCAGTATGGCAGATTTCTGATCCAAGCTGGTAACCCCAAAATGGAACGATCAAGTCGTCAATTTGGGCATGCCATCGGTAAGGGTCGAGCACAATGCATAAGTCTCGCATGGAAGCAAATCCCAGTAGAAGGTCACCAGGGAAAGTAATCTGGTCGACAACAAGGAAAGGTGAGCGAAGTCTGACCTCGGACACGCAGAAGGGAACCAGCTACTCCACTAAGGGAGGTTACAGTAGTTGGTTCAACGAGGAGGACACGTTGTAACTGCTTCTCTTTAAACAAGCTAGAGCTGATGATATTAACTTGTGCACCAGAGTCCATGAACACATGACCGGGCGCATTATGGACAGAAGCTTGTACTAAAGGACCTATTGTTTCATTTGGAGTTATGTGCAAACAGAAGGGTGGGTTGTCATCGGAGAAGGCATTTTCTACTTCATCCCCAAATTCCTCTACGTCAGAGACGTGTGAAGCAGCATCAACAGCGAGGTTGTCATTCTCAAGGCTGGCTAAGGCTTCATAGGAATTTTGAACTGGGACGGTGTACTCATTATCACCTACTGTCACGACTGGACGAGTAGACTGGGGCACTCAGATTCCCCCGAATTGGAAGAATGAGCCTGGTTCTGGTTAGTTTGAGAACCAAGACGTCTGTTTCCTCTCCTGGCTCTGCGGTTGGAATGGCCACAGAAAGATCTAGAGTACTGAAGTTTGTAGAGAGCATTGCACTCAGATGTGTCATGTCCATGTATTCTATGATAAGTACAGTAGGGAGATCTGACTGGTACTCATCATCAGTACGACGCCTCTTAGGATGACTATCAGGACAATTAATTGCAATATGGCCACGGAAACCACAATTGTAGCAAGTTCTTTGACTATAGGTACTATACATGCTACTGGTGCTACGGGAATGATGACTCTTAACACTAGCTTTGGATGATGATCGTGAGTGATTTAGATTGGGAGTTTTGGTAGTAGCACAAACTAGAGGAAGTACAGGAGTAGACAAAGTGGTTGACGTAGACTTTCGAAAAGGGAAGGTTCCCTCGGGACACAAATTACGTACATGAATGAGAGCTGTGAGCGGTCCCATAGTAGCATTTAGAGGACTAGAATTGTACACATACATTGATGTTGGTGGCATTAGTTGTTTGATAACTCCAAATGCTGCTAATTTAGCAAACCCTTCAAGAGCTGGTTTATCATTATCTTTAAGGTACTTGGAATTTTGACCTGCTTTAACGAATGAGGACATTAGGTTATTTAGACGAAGGGCAAACTCATCTAATGACTCTTCTGGCCTCGGAGCTGTACACACTAATTCTTTAAGGACAACAAAAGGATCGGTTTCTCGCACTAGTTCAAAATAGTTATGGATTAATTAACTGTTAATAATCTTGCCACCTGGTTAGAGCTTGAAAGTCCTTCATACGAATCAAGTTGAACACATGTGAGGCGGCTGGAGAACGGGCTAAACTCTCCTTTCCGATGCTAATTAAACAACTCTCAGATGGAGGACCATCTACTGAGGCATTAGCTCTAGCTCGAACAGCAGTAAACCAACCTTCTAGGTTGTCTGGATTACCATTGAACAATGGCATAGCATCATAAGGATCACGACTAAAATTGCGCAGGCTAGAAGTCTGAGTGTGTCTATTGTTTGATAAGGAATTACTCGAATTTTGGACTGACGCATTAATGGTTGTACTAGCAGCATTTGCTGAGGCATCGCTTGAGAAGACTTGAGGCATGTTTGCAAAATGTAAAACAAGAATTTAGAGAAACAAAAGAAAATGTAACTGAGGAACACACAACACAGTGAACTTAAATGGGAAGAAAACGATTAACTATTCTGCATAAGTAAATAAAAATTGACAGGTCACACAGTAAGCAAGGAAACTCACACAAGAAAATACTCAACTGAATAAACAACACTTTGAAAATCAAGAGAACATGTACTTTACTCAGATCTAATTTGTTGAACTTTACTTTAAAATTGAATGAATGGCACAGTGAGTTGTCTTTACTCTCAATGCAATGGAAAAATTCAACAATAAAATGATGAATCAATCAAAAATGTTAAAATGGACTCAATAAAGCTTGTGCAAAATAAAAACAAACTGGGAAAACAATTCACTAAAAAGAAAATAAAATGGCACACAAAGAATAAAATATTATGCACAGAACAGAGCATAAGAAACTGCACTGAAATAAACTGTAGCAATATTGCAAATAACAATTACTAATCAAAAGTACTGCACAACACTACTTAAAATTTCTGCAAGAAAAAATTTTAATGGCAACAATGTTTGCACAAGAATTATTGCAAAATGAGTCAATGTAGCAATGATAAAAAAAAATTGCACACACAAAAAAACAGAGTTTACAAGAAAAGAAAATATATCAAGGAATGAACTGAGTGAACACTTTAACTCTTAACTGCAGCTTAAGCAACACTTACTGAACAAACAAAGAACAATTTACTTTAAATGAACAACTTAAAAATTGCACTAAGAGTGAATTTGTTCAATGAAACATGAAAAATAATAGCTACAAAAACACAGAACAAAAGGTTTGAACACTTACAGTGATGCAGAACACAACACATCAATATAAACACAATACTAGAATTTTCTTGCTGTGAAACTTGATGTGTGAAAAATTTGTAAAAAAAATTTCTTGCTTGCACAAAACAATGGCACTATTGTCTGTGGAAAAAAGACAAATTAGACACTGGCTAAATGAAAGGAATTAACACAAAAAATGTTCAACACACACAGAGAAAACAAAACAAGAATACACAAATACTGGGAGGAAAATATAACAGACAACACTGAGTTGTGATGCAGGATATAAGGTAATAAATTACTGAATTACTTCACTGGAATACTGTGAACACAAGGTGATTCTGAAGTGTAAACACAAGTTCTATACTGTGTGTGATGAATGGTTTGAAAAACCGACATGTTGAAGATTGAGACACTTATGCAGCATATGGGAATCTTTATTCAGGAAACGTTTCGCCACACAGTGGCTTCATCAGTCCAATACAAAGAGGAAGGCGTAAGGAGAGGAGGAGAATGAGGTAATCAGTCCCTCAACCTGGAGTCGATGTGTTCAGTCCATCAGTGTCTCAATCTTCAACATGTCGGTTTTTCAAACCATTCATCACAACTGTCAGACACTGCAGCATCATGGGATCTTGTTACAAAGAATTCTTCAACACTTGTTCAACCTTTGGACGAAGACCTACTTCGACTAGTGGATGGTACCACTATGACCCCGCCTCCACCTGCTTCACGTCACCTCACTACAGTATATAAGCCACGTCTACGGCCCTATGCTGTACATTCTACAAGATTGATGGACTGAACACATCGACTCCAGGTTGAGGGACTGATTACCTCATTCTCCTCCTCTCCTTACGCCTTCCTCTTTGTATTGGACTGATGAAGCCACTGTGTGGCGAAACGTTTCCTGAATAAAGATTCCCATATGCTGCATAAGTGTCTCAATCTTCATCAAGTTCTATACTGCTCATATGTGTTGCACACACAACAAAGGAAAAACACTAAGGTACTTACTTCAAGTGTATATAAAAAAAAGAAGCACAACACAACAGACATAAGATAATGCACGGAAATTAACACTGAATTAAGAAGATAAAAAAAAATATTGCAAACAGTATATAATAAACACTGAGTCTAATCAAGAGTTACTGAATGTCACTAAGAAATCACTGGAAACACAAAAGAAATGTCTCAACACTCGCAAATGTCTCTGTGAAAAATATTATCTCTGTAGCAGCGTTGTTGACTGAAGTGGGGAGGAGGATGGTGCTGAAGAGTAGAGGAGACTGGTGGCTGACTGCATTTGCTGCTCCTCTGCACACGTGATCGTAGAATTGCGCTTAAATCGACGATGGAATCGACACAGGAGGCTTTCAACGATGGCGCAAAACACACTCTAGCTCTTGACCCCCTATGTGGTCCTTAAAATATGGAAGGGATAGACTCTGAAGTGTACCTGTTCGCAGATGATGTGAAGCTAATGAGAAGGATTAAATCGGATGAGGATCAGGCAGGACTACGAAGAGACCTGGACAAGATGGACACATGGTCCAAAAACTGGCTTCTCGAATTCAACCCTGCCAAATGCAAAGTCATGAAGATTGGGGAAGGGCAAAGAAGACCTATGTACAGAAGATGAGGTAATCAGTCCCTCAACCCAGCAGTAGGTGTGAAGAGCACCGTAGTCGTGGAGATTCTGAAGCAGAAGCAAGGAGCCTGACGCTTATATAGTAACGTCAGGTGGAAATGGGACGGGTAGCAGACGAGGGCATAGTCACTGGTAGGCGGGATTCCCCAGTGGAAGTAGGTCCTACCCAAAGAGATGGGTTACTTGTAGTAGTAGTTGTCGTAGTCGTGAAGGTTACCTGGAGTTTACCTGGAGAGAGTTCCGGGGGTCAACGCCCCCGCGGCCCGGTCTGTGACCAGGCCTCCTGGTGGATCAGAGCCTGATCAACCAGGCTGTTACTGCTGGCTGCACGCAAACCAACGTACGAGCCACAGCCCGGCTGATCAGGAACCGACTTCAGGTGCTTGTCCAGTGCCAGCTTGAAGACTGCCAGGGATCTGTTGGTAATTCCCCTTATGTATGCTGGGAGGCAGTTGAACAGTCTCGGGCCCCTGACACTTATTGTATGGTCTCTTAACGTGCTAGTGACACCCCTGCTTTTCATTGGGGGGATGTTGCATCGTCTGTCAAGTCTTTTGCTTTCGTAGTGAGTGATTTTCGTGTGCAAGTTCGGTACTAGTCCCTCTAGGATTTTCCAGGTGTATATAACCATGTATCTCTCCCTCCTGCGTTCCAGGGAATACAGGTTCAGGGAACCCCAATCAATCGCTCCTGTGTAATTGAGGTGTTTTTTTATCTCCGTTATGGCAATGGGCTGTAAGGCTTGCCCTCTTCTACATTTTCTAGGTCAGCAACTTTTCCCACCTGTCTTGGCAGGTAGAGAGCGTAGAAATGTGTCTTCTTCAGTGATT
>NW_027196626.1:30000-83550 GCF_038502225.1 Cherax quadricarinatus | reverse complement strand
ATGGACTTCTGGAGACATGGAACTAGGGAAAGCAAACACCCTCACATCACATCACCAGTCCACCACCTTCACCACCAGTCCATCACCCTCACCACCAGTCCATCACCCTCACCACCAGTCCATCACTCTCACCACCAGTCCATCACCCTCACCACTAGTCCATCACCCTTACCACCAGTCCACCACCCTCAATATCAGTCCATCACCCTCACCACCAGTCCATCACCAGCAAGGGAAGTGTGGAAGGGAGTTCTTCTGAGGGGACACAGATTGACTTCTGGAAGCATAGTCCTTCACCCTCCCTACCAGTCCATCACACTCACCACCAGTCCATCACCCACATCAGTCCTTACCCCTCACCACCAGTATATCACCCTCACCACCAGTCCATCACCATCAGTCCATCACCCTCACCATCAGTCCACCCACATCCATCACCCTCACCACCAGTCCATCACCCTCAACACCAGTCTATCACCCTAACCACAAGTCCATCACTCTCACCACCAGATCATCACCCTCACCACCAGTCCATCACTAGCAAGGGAAGTGAGGGGACACAGATGCACTTCTGGAAACACAGTCCTTCACCCTCACCACCAGTCCATCCTCCTAACCACAAGTCCATCACCCTCACCACCAGTCCATCACCCTCACCACCAGACCATCACCCTCACCACCAGTCCATCACGAGCAAGGGAAGTGTGGAAGGGAGTTCATCCGAGGGGAAACAGATGGACTTCTGGAAACACAGTCCTTCACCCTCCCCACAAGTCTATCACCCTCACCGTCAGTCCATTACCCTCAGCAACAGTTCATCACCCTCTCCACCAGACGATCACCCTCACCACCAGCCCATCACCCTAACCACAAGTCCATCACCCTCACCACCAGTCCATCACCCTCACCACCAGACAATCACCCTCACCACCAGTCCATCACGAGCAAGGAAAGTGTGGAATGGAGTTCATCCGAGGGGAAACAGATGGACTTCTGGAAACACAGTCCTTCACCCTCCCTAGCAGTCCATCACCCTCACCACCAGTCCTTCACCCTCCCAACCAGTCCATCACACTCACCACCAGTCCATCACACTCACCACCAGTCCATCACCCTCACCACCAGCCCACCGACACCACTAGTCAATAACCCTCCCTACCAGTCCATCACCCTCCCCACCAGTCAATCACCCTCACCACCAGTCCATCACCCTCCCCACCAGTCCATCACCAACACAGGAAGTGTGGAAGGGAGTTCATCTGAGGGGACACAGATGGATTTCTGGAAACACAGTCCTTCACCCTCCCCAGCAGTCCATCACCCTCACCACCAGTCCATCACCCTCACCACCAGCCCACCCACACCACTAGTCAATAACCCTCCCTACCAGTCCATCACACTCACCACCAGTCCATCACACTCACCACCAGTCCATCACCCTCACCACCAGCCCACCCACACCATTAGTCCATAACCCTCACCACCAGTCCATCACCATAATCACAAGTCCATCACACTCACCACCAGTCCATCACCCTCACCACCAGCCCACCCACACCACTAGTCAATAACCCTCCCCACCAGACCATCACCCTCACAGATGGACATCTGGAAACACAGTCCTTCACCCTCTCCACCAGTCCATCACCCTCCCTACCAGTCCATCACCCTCCCCACCAGTCAATCACCCTCACCACCAGTCCATCACCCTCCCCACCAGTCCATCACCAACAAGGGAAGTGTGGAAGATGAATTTCTGGAAATACAGTCCTTCACCCTCCCCAGCCGTCCATCACCCTCACCACCAGACCATCACCCTCCCCACCAATCCATCACCCTCACCACCAGTCCATCACCACCAAGGGAAGTGTGGGAGTTCATCTGAGGGCCAGCATATGGACTTCTGGGGTTATGAAACTAGGAGAAGGAAAAACAAACACACACACACACACACACACACACACACACATACATACTCACACACACACATACATACTCACACACACACACACACACACACACACACACACACACACACACACACACACACACACACACACACACACACAAACATCACCACCAGTCCATCACCCTCAGCAACAGTCCATCACCCTCAAAACCTGGCCATCATCCTCAAAACCAGTCCATTACCAGGAAGGGAAGTGTGGAAGGGAGTTCATCCGAGGGGACACAGAAGGACTTCTGGAAACAGTCCTTCACCCTGTCTACTAGTTCATCACCCTCACCACCAGTCCTTCTCCCTCACCACCAGTCCATCACCCTTACCACCACTCCACCACCCTCAATATCAGTCCATCACCCTCACCACCAGTCCTTCTCCCTCACCACCAGTCCATCACCCTTACCACCACTCCACCACCCTCAATATCAGTCCATCACCCTCACCACCAGTCCATCACCAGCAAGGGAAGTGTGGAAGGGAGTTCGTCTGAGGGGACACAGATTGACTTCTGGAAGCATAGTCCTTCACCCTCCCTACCAGTCCATCACACTCACCACCAGTCCATCACCCACATCAGTCCTTACCCCTCACCACCAGTATATCACCCTCACCACCAGTCCATCACCATCAGTCCATCACCCTCACCATCAGTCCACCCACATCCATCACCTTCACCACCAGTCCATCACCCTCAACACCAGTCTATCACCCTAACCACAAGTCCATCACTCTCACCACCAGATCATCACCCTCACCACCAGTCCATCATTAGCAAGGGAAGTGAGGGGACACAGATGCACTTCTGGAAACACAGTCCTTCACCCTCACCACCAGTCCATCCTCCTAACCACAAGTCCATCACCCTCACCACCAGTCCATCACCCTCACCACCAGACCATCACCCTCACCACCAGTCGATCACGAGCAAGGGAAGTGTGGAAGGGAGTTCATCTGAGGGGACACAGATGGACTTCTGGAAACACAGTCCTTCACCCTCCCCACCAGTCTATCACCCTCACCGTCAGTCCATTACCCTCAGCAACAGTCCATCACCCTCTCCACCAGACGATCACCCTCACCACCAGCCCATCACCCTAACCACAAGTCCATCACCCTCACCACCAGTCCATCACCCTCACCACCAGACCATCACCCTCACCACCAGTCCATCACGAGCAAGGAAAGTGTGGAAGGGAGTTCATCTGAGGGGAAACAGATGGACTTCTGGAAACACAGTCCTTCACCCTCCCCAGCAGTCCATCACCCTCACCACCAGTCCTTCACCCTCCCTACCAGTCCATCACACTCACCACCAGTCCATCACACTCACCACCAGTCCATCACCCTCACCACCAGCCCACCCACACCACTAGTCAATAACCCTCCCTACCAGTCCATCACACTCACCACCAGTCCATCACACTCACCACCAGTCCATCACCCTCACCACCAGCCCACCCACACCACTAGTCAATAACCCTCCCCACCAGACCATCACCCTCACAGATGGACTTCTGGAAACACAGTCCTTCACCCTCCCCACCAGTCCATCACCCTCCCTACCAGTCCATCACCCTCCCCACCAGTCAATCACCCTCACCACCAGTCCATCACCCTCCCCACCAGTCCATCACCAACAAGGGAAGTGTGGAAGATGGATTTCTGGAAACACAGTCCTTCACCCTCCCCAGCAGTCCATCACCCTCACCACCAGACCATCACCCTCCCCACCAATCCATCACCCTCACCACCAGTCCATCACCACCAAGGGAAGTGTGGGAGTTCATCTGAGGGCCCGCAGAAGGACTTCTGGAGTCATGAAACTAGGGGAAGGAAAAACACACACACACACACACACACACACACACACACACACACACACACACACACACACACACACAAACATCACCACCAGTCCATCACCCTCAGCAACAGTCCATCACCCTCAAAACCTGGCCATCATCCTCAAAACCAGTCCATCATCAGGAAGGGTAGTGTGGAAGGGAGTTCATCTGAGGGGACACAGAAGGACTTCTGGAAACAGTCCTTCACCCTGTCTACTAGTCCATCACCCTCACCACCAGTCCATCACCCTCACCACCAGTCCATCACCCTAACCACAAGTCCATCACACTCACCACCAGTCCATCACCCTCACCACCAGTCCATCACCCTCCCCACCAGTCCATCACCAACAAGGGAAGTGTGGAAGATGGATTTCTGGAAATACAGTCCTTCACCCTCCCCAGCCGTCCATCACCCTCACCACCAGACCATCACCCTCCCCACCAATCCACCACCCTCACCACCAGTCCATCACCACCAAGGGAAGTGTGGGAGTTCATCTGAGGGCCAGCATATGGACTTCTGGGGTTATGAAACTAGGAGAAGGAAAAACAAACACACACACACACACACACACACACACACACACACACACACAGACACACGCACACACACACACACACACACACACACACACACACACACACACACACACACGCACACACACACACACACACAAGTCCATCACCCTCATCAACAGTCCTTCACTCTCACTATCAGCCCATCACCCTCACCACCAGTCCATCACCCACAGCAACAGTCCATCACCCTGGCCATCATCCTCAAAACCAGTCCATTACCAAGAAGGGAAGTGTGGAGGGGAGTTCATCCGAGGGGACACAGAAGGACTTCTGGAAACAGTCCTTCACCCTGTCTACCAGTCCATCACCCTCACCACCAGTCCTTCTCCCTCACCACCAGTTCATCACTCTCACTACTAGTCCATCACCCTCACCACCAGTCCATCACCCTCAATATCAGTCCATCACCCTAACCACAAGTCCATCATCCTCACCACCAGTCCATCACCCTCACCACCAGTCCATCACCAACAAGGGAAGTGTGGAAGGGAGTTCATTTGAGGGGACACAGATGGATTTCTGGAAGCATAGTCCTTCACCCTCCATATCAGTCCATCACCCACACCACCAGTCCATCACCCTCACAGCCAGTCCATCACCCTCACCACCAGTCCTTACCCCTCACCAACAATCCTTCACCTCACCACCAGTCCATCACCCTCACCTCCAGTCCACCCACACCACTAGTCCATCACCCTCACCACCAGACCATCACCCTCACCACTAGAACATCACCCTCCCCACCAGTCCACCCACACCACTAGTCCATCACCCTCAACACCAGTCCATCACCCTCACCACCAGTCCATCACCATAATCACAAGTCCATCACCCTCACCACCAGACTACACACACACACAAACATCACCACCAGTCCATCACCCTCATCACCAGTCCATCACTCTCACTATCAGTCCATCACCCTCACCACCAGTCCATCAACCTCAGCAACAGTCAATCACCCTCAAAACCTGACTATCACCCTCAAAACCAGTCCATCACCAGGAAGGGAAGTGTGGGGACACAGATGGACTTCTGGAAACACATTCCATCACCCTCACCACCAGTCCATCACCCTCACCACCAGCCCATCACCCTCCCCACCAGTCCATCACACTCACCACCAGTCCATCACCCTCCCCACCAGTCCTTCTCCCTCCCCACCAGTCAATCACCCTCACCACCAGCCCATCATCCTCCCCACCAGTCCTTCATCCTCCCCACCAGTCCTTCACCCTCCCCACCAGTCAATCACCCTCACCACCAGTCCATGACCCTCACCACCAGTCCATCACAGTCACCACCAGTCCATCACACTCACCACCAGTCCATCACCCACACCACCAGTCCTTCACCCTCCCCACCAGTCAATCACCCTCACCACCAGTCCATCACCCTCACCACCAGTCCATCACCCTCACCACCAGCCCATCACCCTCCCCACCAGTCCTTCACCCTCCCCACCAGTCAATCACCCTCCCCACCAGTCAATCACCCTCACCACCAGTCCATGACCCTCACCACTAGTCCATCACAGTCACCGTCAGTCCATCACCCTCACCACCAGTCCACACTCACCACCAGTCCATCGCACTCACCAGCAGTTCATCACCCTCAGCAACAGTCCATCACCATCACCACCAATCATCACCCTCACCACCAGTCCACCATCACCACCAATCATCACCCTCACCACCAGTCCACCATCACTAGCAGTCATCACCCTCACCACCAGTCATCACCCTCACCACCAGTCCACCATCACTACCAGTCATCACCCTCACCACCAGTCATCACCTTCACCACCAGTCATCACCCTCACCACCAGTCATCACCCTCACCACCAGTCATCACCCTCACCACCAGTCATCACCCTCACCACCAGTCATCACCCTCACCACCAGTCAATACCCTCACCACTAGTCATCACCCTCACCACCAGTCCACCATCACCACCAGTCATCACCCTCACCACCAGTCCACCATCACCACCAGTCATCACCCTCACCACCAGTCATCACCCTCACCACCAGTCCACCATCACCACCAGTCATCACCCTCACCACCAGTCCACCATCACCACCAGTCATCACCCTCACCACCAGTCATCACCCTCACCACCAGTCCACCATCACCACCAGTCATCACCCTCACCACCAGTCCATCACCATCACCACCAGTCATCACCCTCACCACCAGTCATCACCATCACCACCAGTCATCACCCTCACCACCAGTCATCACCCTCACCACCAGTCATCACCCTCACCACCAGTCCACCATCACCACCAGTCATCACCCTCACCACCAGTCATCACCCTCACCACCAGTCATCACCCTCACCACCAGTCATCACCCTCACCACCAGTCCACCATCACCACCAGTCATCACCCTCACCACCAGTCCACCATCACCACCAGTCATCACCCTCACCACCAGTCATCACCCTCACCACCAGTCATCACCATCACCACCAGTCATCACCCTCACCACCAGTCATCACCCTCACCACCAGTCATCACCCTCACCACCAGTCATCACCCTCACCTCCATTCCACCATCACCACCAGTCATCACTCTCACCACTAGTCCATCAGCATCACGACCAGTCATCACCCTCACCACCAGTCATCACCCTCACCACCAGTCCACCATCACCACCAGTCATCACCCTCACCACCAGTCCACCATCACCACCAGTCATCACCCTCACCACCAGTCCACCATCACCACCAGTCATCACCCTCACCACCAGTCCACCATCACCACCAGTCATCACCCTCACCACCAGTCATCACCCTCACCACCAGTCCATCACCATCACCACCAGTCATCACCCTCACCACCAGTCATCACCCTCACCACCAGTCATCACCCTCACCACCAGTCATCACCCTCACCACCAGTCATCACCCTCACCACCAGTCATCACCCTCACCACCAGTCATCACCCTCACCACCAGTCCATCACCCTCACCACCAGTCCATCACAGTCACCACCAGTCATCACCCTCACCACCAGTCCACCATCACCACCAGTCATCACCCTCACCACCAGTCCACCATCACCACCAGTCATCACCCTCACCACCAGTCATCACCCTCACCACCAGTCCACCATCACCACCAGTCATCACACTCACCACCAGTCCATGACATCACCACCAGTCATCACCCTCCCCACCAGTCCATCACTCTCACCTCCAGTCTATCACCTTCACCACCAGTGCATCACCCTCACCACCAGTCCATCACCCTCACCTCCAGTCCATCACCATCACCAATCATCACCATCATCATCAGTTATCACCCTCACCACCAGTCCACCATCACCACCAGTCATCACCCTCACCACCAGTCCACCATCACCACCAGTCATCACCCTCACCACCAGTCATCACCCTCACCACCAGTCCACCATCACCACCAGTCATCACCCTCACCACCAGTCCACCATCACCACCAGTCATCACCCTCACCACCAGTCCACCATCACCACCAGTCATCACCATCACCACCAGTCATCACCCTCACCACCAGTCCACCATCACCACCAGTCATCACCCTCACCACCAGTCCATCACCATCACCACCAGTCATCACCCTCACCACCAGTCCACCATCACCACCAGTCATCACCCTCACCACCAGTCCACCATCACCACCAGTCATCACCCTCACCACCAGTCCACCATCACCACCAGTCATCACCCTCACCACCAGTCATCACCCTCACCACCAGTCCACCATCACCACCAGTCATCACAGTCACCACCAGTCCACCATCACCACCAGTCATCACCCTCACCACCAGTCCACCATCACCACCAGTCCACCATCACCACCAGTCATCACACTCACCACCAGTCCACCATCACCACCAGTCATCACCCTCACCACCAGTCCACCATCACCACCAGTCCACCATCACCACCAGTCATCACACTCACCACCAGTCCACCATCACCACCAGTCATCACCCTCACCACCAGTCCACCATCACCACCAGTCCACCATCACCACCAGTCATCACACTCACCACCAGTCCACCATCACCACCAGTCATCACACTCACCACCAGTCCACCATCACCACCAGTCATCACCCTCACCACCAGTCCACCATCACCACCAGTCATCACCCTCACCACCAGTCCACCATCACCACCAGTCCACCATCACCACCAGTCATCACACTCACCACCAGTCCACCATCACCACCAGTCATCACCCTCACCACCAGTCCACCATCACCACCAGTCCACCATCACCACCAGTCATCACCCTCACCACCAGTCCACCATCACCACCAGTCCACCATCACCACCAGTCATCACACTCACCACCAGTCCACCATCACCACCAGTCATCACCCTCACCACCAGTCCACCATCACCACCAGTCCACCATCACCACCAGTCATCACACTCACCAGCAGTCCACCATCACCACCAGTCATCACACTCACCAGCAGTCCACCATCACCACCAGTCATCACACTCACCACCAGTCCACCATCACCACCAGTCATCACCCTCACCACCAGTCCACCATCACCACCAGTCCACCATCACCACCAGTCATCACACTCACCACCAGTCCACCATCACCACCAGTCATCACCCTCACCACCAGTCCACCATCACCACCAGTCCACCATCACCACCAGTCATCACACTCACCAGCAGTCCACCATCACCACCAGTCATCACACTCACCACCAGTCATCACACTCACCACCAGTCATCACCCTCACCACCAGTCCACCATCACCACCAGTCCACCATCACCACCAGTCATCACCCTCACCACCAGTCCACCATCACCACCAGTCATCACCCTCACCACCAGTCCACCATCACCACCAGTCCACCATCACCACCAGTCATCACACTCAACACCAGTCCACCATCACCACCAGTCATCACCCTCACCACCAGTCCACCATCACCACCAGTCCACCATCACCACCAGTCATCACCCTCACCACCAGTCCACCATCACCACCAGTCATCACCCTCACCACCAGTCCATCACAGTCACCACCAGTCCACCATCATCACCAGTCATCACCCTCACCACCAGTCCACCATCACCACCAGTCATCACCCTCACCACCAGTCATCACCATCACCACCAGTCATCACCCTCACCACCAGTCCAGCATCAACACCAGTCATCACCCTCACCACCATTCCATCACCCTCACCACCAGTCCACCATCACCACCAGTCATCACACACCACCAGTCCGTCACCACCAGTCATCACCCTCACCACCAGTCATCACCATCACCACCAGTCATCACCATCACCACCAGTCATCACCCTCACCACCAGTCATCACCATCACCACCAGTCATCACCATCACCACCAGTCATCACCATCACCACCAGTCATCACCATCACCACCAGTCATCACCCTCACCACCAGTCATCACCATCACCACCAGTCATCACACTCACCACCAGTCATCACACTTACCACCAGTCATCACACTCACCACCAGTCCACCATCACCACCAGTCATCACACTCACCACCAGTCATCACACTCACCACCAGTCATCACCCTCACCACCAGTCCATGACCCTCACCACCAGTGCATCACAGTCACCACCAGTCATCACACTCACCACCAGTCATCACCATCACCACCAGTCATCACCATCACCACCAGCACCACCAGTCATCACCATCACCACCAGTCATCACCATCACCACCAGTCATCACCATCACCACCAGTCATCACACTCACCACCAGTCATCACCATCACCACCAGTCATCACCATCACCACCAGTCCACCATCACCACCAGTCATCACCATCACCACCAGTCATCACCATCACCACCAGTCCACCATCACCACCAGTCATCACCATCACCACCAGTCATCACCATCACCACCAGTCATCACCATCACCACCAGTCATCACCATCACCACCAGTCCACCATCACCACCAGTCATCACCCTCATCACCAGTCCACCATCACCACCAGTGCATCACCATCACCACCAGACATCACACTCACCACCAGTCCATCACCATCACCACCAGTCCTCCATCACCACCAGTCCATCACCATCACCACCAGTCCACCATCACCACCAGTCATCACCATCACCACCAGTCCACCATCACCACCAGTCATCACCCTCACCACCAGTCCACCATCACCACCAGTCCACCATCACCACCAGTCATCACCCTCACCACCAGTCCACCATCACCACCAGTCCACCATCACCACCAGTCATCACCATCACCACCAGTCCACCATCACCACCAGTCATCACCATCACCACCAGTCATCACCCTCACCACCAGTCATCACCATCACCACCAGTCATCACCATCACCACCAGTCATCACCATCACCACCAGTCATCACCATCACCACCAGTCCACCATCACCACCAGTCCACCATCACCACCAGTCATCACACTCACCAGCAGTCCACCATCACCACCAGTCATCACACTCACCACCAGTCCACCATCACCACCAGTCATCACCCTCACCACCAGTCCACTATCACCACCAGTCCACCATCACCACCAGTCATCACCCTCACCACCAGTCCACCATCACCACCAGTCCACCATCACCACCAGTCATCACACTCACCACCAGTCATCACCCTCACCACCAGTCATCACACTCACCACCAGTCATCACCATCACCACCAGTCCACCATCACCACCAGTCATCACACTCACCACCAGTCCACCATCACCACCAGTCATCACCCTCACCACCAGTCCACCATCACCACCAGTCCACCATCACCACCAGTCATCACCCTCACCACCAGTCCATCACCACCAGTCATCACCACCAGTCACCACCAGTCATGACCCTCACCATCACCACCAGTCATCACCATCACCACCAGTCATCACCACCAGTCACCACCAGTCCACCATCACCACCAGTCATCACCATCACCACCAGTCATCACCCTCACCACCAGTCCACCATCACCACCAGTCATCACCCTCACCAGTCAGTCACCATCACCACCAGTCATCACCATCACCACCAGTCATCACACTCACCACCACCAGTCCACCATCACCACCAGTCATCACCCTCATCACCAGTGAGTGTAATAGTGTGATTTTTTTTATTCATGTTAAATCACGTTTAAGTTTACTTGTGAACAACTTCAATATTTATAGACTGATGCATCTTAGGCAGAATAACTGTCCAGCTTCTTGAAGATTCATTATATAAAAGGATGATTTGAATTTGGATTTGAATTTGAAGATTTCCTGAAATATTCCAAACTTGGAATCCTTGGAACGAGATCAGTTAGTAAATATATGTGGTGCCGAATAGGTAAAACTGGTTAATTAGCAAGAACTCATTTAAAATTAAGTCCTTTCTGAAATTTTCTCTTATACGTTTAAAGATATATATTTTTTTCTAAAAGCACCTTAGAAAACCTTATTATAACAAGCACAATTTAATTTAGCCAAATCCAACTAAATGAATGTATGAGCGCATGTGTGTGTGTGTGTGTGTGTGTGTGTATGTGTGTGTGTGTGTGTGTGTGTGTTGGTGTGTGTATGTGTGTGTATGTGTGTGTGTGTGTGTGTGTGTTGCGTGTGTGGTGTGTGTGTGCGTGTGTGTGTGTGTGTGTGTGTGTGTGTGTGTGTGTGTGTATGTGTGTGTGTGTGTGTGTGTGTGTGTGTGTGTGTGTGTGTGTGTGTGTGTGTGTGTGTGTACTCACCTAGTTGTACTCACCTAGTTGAGGTTGCGGGGGTCGAGTCCGAGCTCCTGGCCCCGCCTCTTCACTGATCGCTACTAGGTCACTCTCCCTGAGCCGTGAGCTTTATCATACCTCTGCTTAAAGCTATGTATGGATCCTGCCTCCACTACATCGCTTCCCAAACTATTCCACTTATTGACTACTCTGTGGTTGAAGAAATACTTCCTAACATCCCTGTGATTCATCTGTGTCTTCAGCTTCCAACTGTGTCCCCTTGTTACTGTGTCCAATCTCTGGAACATCCTGTCTTTGTCCACCTTGTCAATTCCTCTCAGTATTTTTGTATGTCGTTATCATGTCCCCCCTATCTCTCCTGTCCTCCAGTGTCGTCAGGTTGATTTCTCTTAACCTCTCCTCGTAGGACATACCTCTTAGCTCTGGGACTAGTCTTGTTGCAAACCTTTGCACTTTCTCTAGTTTCTTCACGTGCTTGGCTAGGTGTGGGTTCCAAACTGGTGCCGCATACTCCAATATGGGCCTAACGTACACGGTGTACAGGGTCCTGTGTGTGTATGTGTGTGTGTGTGTGTGTATATATGTGTGTGTGTGTGTGTGTGTGTGTGTGTGTGTGTGTGTGTATGTGTGTGTGTGTGTGTGTGTGTGTGTGTGTGTGTGTGTGTATGTGTGTGTGTGTGTGTGTGTGTGTATGTGTGTGTGTGTGTGTGTGTATGTGTGTGTGTGTGTGTGTGTGTGTAGAGTTCATGTACGGAGGTATATAAATCTGAGTGTACATACTTTGTATTCTTATCATAATTATTGACTGTGCGTTTTAGTTTTATTATCATAATTGTTTGAGGTAAGATCTTGGTGCTGGAGTTGCTGCCACACCTCAGATACTCTGACAATGTTTCCTGCTCAGTTTCACTAACAATAGACTGGTATCTCAAAATAGTTTTAGTTTGTGTTATGATCGATCATAACAACCTTACACCTTCGTAAGGCTATAATGATGAAAGTGAGTGGTTAATTGGACTGTTATAATTAATATGGACTGCAGTCTAGTGCTTAGACTGAGGCTACATTAATCACAACGTAGTGTATCACACCGGTCATGATGTTAAATATCGTAATGTATGTTCACCCGAAGAGGAAATGTTGAATTCTGGGATCCTTGCTTCAGTTTCCCAGACCAGACTACAGAAATCAACATTAATTGTGTTACACTCACTTACGAAATGCGTGTGTACGTTAATTATCCATTTGTCAGGTTTAAAAAAACTGACAAGTTGATAATTGAAACACTTGTACAGCGTTTATGAAACGTCTGCACAATAAACCTTCCCAAATGTTGCGCAAGTGTCTGGTTTACACACAATATAATGCAGAGATACAATCATAGACAAAGTTCCTACAACTCTAGCACAGATCTGAATTCACGAAGCTTGGTAAATAATAACTGTATTCACTTACAATGTAGAAGTAACTTTTTTCCTGAGACTGAGTCTTGGCAGTAGACATAAAATAACAATAATATACAGACGTTCGTAGATTTTAAAAAATGCTCATAATTGTATAAATTTTAATTTCGAGGAAAAGCCCTCAAGTCCTAGAGTCTGTATTGGTAAAGCCACTGGATGGCGAGACGTCTACAATAAAGCCACTGGATGGCGAGACGTCTACAATAAAGCCACTGGATGGCGAGACGTCTACAATAAAGCCACTGGATGGCGAGACGTCTACAATAAAGCCACTGGATGGCGAGACGTCTACAATAAAGCCACTGGATGGCGAGACGTCTACAATAAAGCCACTGGATGGCGAGACGTCTACAATAAAGCCACTGGATGGCGAGACGTCTACAATAAAGCCACTGGATGGCGAGACGTCTACAATAAAGCCACTGGATGGCGAGACGTCTACAATAAAGCCACTGGATGGCGAGACGTCTACAATAATGCCACTGGATGGCGAGACGTCTACAATAAAGCCACTGGATGGCGAGACGTCTACAATAAAGCCACTGGATGGCGAGACGTCTACAATAATGCCACTGGATGGCGAGACGTCTACAATAATGCCACTGGATGGCGAGACGTCTACAATAAAGCCACTGGATGGCGAGACGTCTACAATAATGCCACTGGATGGCGAGACGTCTACAATAAAGCCACTGGATGGCGAGACGTCTACAATAAAGCCACTGGATGGCGAGACGTCTACAATAATGCCACTGGATGGCGAGACGTCTACAATGAAGCCACTGGATGGCGAGACGTCTACAATAATGCCACTGGATGGCGAGACGTCTACAATAAAGCCACTGGATGGCGAGACGTATACAATAATGCCACTGGATGGCGAGACGTCTACAATAAAGCCACTGGATGGCGAGACGTCTACAATAATGCCACTGGATGGCGAGACGTCTACAATAAAGCCACTGGATGGCGAGACGTCTACAATAAAGCCACTGGATGGCGAGACGTCTACAATAAAGCCACTGGATGGCGAGACGTCTACAATAAAGCCACTGGATGGCGAGACGTCTACAATAAAGCCACTGGATGGCGAGATGTCTACAATAAAGATACCCAGATGTTTCACATGTGTCTCAGTTTTCATCTTGTCTGTATTGTATACCATTTTCGAACAACATGACTGAGGTATGTTGATGCTGTGGTCGGAGAAGTGGCAGATGCATCCAAGTAACACTTATAAGCAATGTAGATCTCAAAGGCATCAAACAAAAAGTTAGCGTTTTGGTTGGCAGAAATTTAAACCCAAGACATATATATATATATATATATATATATATATATATATATATATATATATATATATATATATATATATATATATATATATACAAGGAATTCGCGAGAGCATGCGAAATATACACAAACACTGATCTCTGGCTGAAGGAGACTCGAACCTACGAACCTTAGGACAAGGGTAAATGGCAGATAGGTATTCTTTGGATTTGAAAAAGAAGTTGATTGCGAAGGCAGAATGCGAGGTAACGTACTGTATTGACATTTTCAGAGGGACGTACAGAGGACGATAATAAAATGTGCATGAGAGGTAAACAATTACTGTGAAACGCTTTGGCACTTACCCTTCATCCATCCGTCCCTTACTTCTTCTCTCCCTATTCTGTCTCTCCCGTCTCCACTCCCTCCTACCCTTCCTATCCTGTGGGTGGTTACAACATGTTGTTGATTACAAGTTCACAAGTGTATCACTGCTGCTGCTCTATAATGTTACCTTTTAGGCGGATGTAAAATTTAAAGGTACTGAGAGGACAATAGAGACAGATGGAACAAGCTGATTTGTTACTCACGTTTTTCCCAAAGGTAAAATCATCTGACATAATTTCTCTTACACAGATGAATTTATTAGCTAAAAGCTCTTGTCAAACGACGTGAACTTTAGCCTCCAGCACTGTGATTACCGCTTTTGTATTTCGGTATATACTGAATCTCGCTAAATTTTTAATATTCTAAGTAAAAATAAATTTAGTAAGATGTTAAGCTTTATAGAAACACTTAAATTTGTCTAAATTTCCTGGATGCTGTAGAGGATAAAAAAAATACAGATGTAGTATACACAGATTTGGCAAGAGTTTTCAACAAGTGTGACCATGGTGTAACAGCACACATAATGCCTGATAAAGGAATAACAGAAAAAGTTGGTTTGTGGTTCTGTAACTTCCTGACAAATAGAAAACAAAGAGTAACAGTAAACAGAGTAAAGTCTGAGGCAGCTACGGTGAGAAGCTGTGTTCCACAAGGCACAGTACTCACTCCCATCCTATTCCTCATCCTCATATCTGACAGAGATGTAAGCCATAGTTCCCTGTCTTTTGCGGATGACACCCGGATTGCCATGACAGTGGCAAGACTCCAGGCGGATGTCACCCAAATCTTCAAATGGGCCGCTCAAAACAATATGAAGTTCAATGAAGATAAATTTCAACTACTCAGATATGGAAAACTTTAGGAAATTAAACTGTATCAGGGTATATGACAAATTCCAACCAAACAATAGAAAAAACACTGGTGAGGCACCTAAAGTCAGTACCTGACCATCCGTGCTGTGAATCGTACGTCAATTTGCCTGTGCCAGCAGTAACAGCCTGGTTGATCAGACCCTGATCCACCACGAGGCCAGGTCTCAGACCGAGCCACGGGGGCGTTGACCCCCGAAACTCCAGGTATACTTCAGTTGCCAGACAAAACCAGTATTAATTAAAATGGACATGTGGCTTGCATGTGGTAATGCTGGCCAGATATGTGGCTTGCATGTGGTAATGCTGGCCAGATATGTGGCTTGCATGTGGTAATGCTGGCCAGATATGTGGCTTGCATGTGGTAATGCTGGCCAGATATGTGGCTTGCATGTGGTAATGCTGGCCAGATATGTGGCTTGCATGTGGTAATGCTGGCCAGATATGTGGCTTGCATGTGGTAATGCTGGCCAGATATGTGGCTTGCATGTGGTAATGCTGGCCAGATATGTGGCTTGCATGTGGTAATGCTGGCCAGATATGTGGCTTGCATGTGGTAATGCTGGCCAGATATGTGGCTTGCATGTGGTAATGCTGGCCAGATATGTGGCTTGCATGTGGTAATGCAGGGCAGATCAAATCAACACTCTAGCTATACCTTTTCAAAATGTCATTTAAAAAATGCAGGTGGGATTATATCCTTCTCCAGCTCATTTCAATTAGCCTTTTAAGCAAATTCCAGTCCCATCTCGGGAAGCGCCTCGCAACAGCCTTTTAACCCCCAGGTACCTATTTACAGTGAGTCGTTACCATTTTTAAGTTCCTGTTCCTCTTAAGTTGTCTGGATTTTTTATCGAGCACCCTGTCAAAAACTAATGAAAATTTAATATTTTTCTGGAAACTTCTATATTTTTAAAATAAAAATAAAGGTGAAATAATAGTCATGAAAAATAATTAAAATGAATTATATTAAAACGGAAATAAATAAGGTTGTGTTAAGAAACAGCGTCTCAGGCGCGTCATCACTTACACCACACTGCTTCATGCTGGTGTTTTCTCGTGAGGAAGTGTTGATAAAGTTGTCTCACACTAATAGTGTTGGCAAATGGCATGATCTCTGAAACTCCTTTTACCTAGGGAGGGAACGTTCTGAGTTGTGCACACGACAACGTTCTGAGTTGTGCACACGACAACGTTCTGAGTTGTGCACACCCCAACGTTCTGAGTTGTGCACACCACAACGTTCTGAGTTGTGCACACCACAACGTTCTGAGTTGTGCACACCACAACGTTTCTACCGTCGTTGACTCAAATTCAATTTAGATTGCTTCACTAGCTTTCAGTTCAATAAAATCTTTTTTATATCATTATTATCCATGGAAACCAGACTGAAAATAAAAGTGTTCCGTGTTCCTTACTGAGCGACAGACAACTATCCCTGGTATATCTAATGGTTATAATCATAAAAGCAAATTTTAAAAGGGTGGAAGGGTAAGTTAGTGGAACATCTCGGTCGGATGACCAAGAGCTCCAGATATGGGTCGTCGTATGACGAAGACCCACGTCAAGAAACACTTGTCCTGTTTCTTAACAAACCATCAGTAACCTAACCTCTCGGTGGAGATAGTTACCTCAGAAATGTTGAATCAATTCATGCAAAGGATTTTCTTTCCCTTCAGTCTTGATAGCCATTTATTTTCCCGTATCCGCTACCTCATTAACTCAGTAAATGTGAAAAGTGTTTCAATTACACTAAGACTAGAGATTCCCTATACTAGATGTGTGGGATGCACCCTGCCATCCTTGAGTATGTCTTAGCAGTAGTGTCAGTCTAGCATGATCATTAAGGCTGCCTGCTTCACACATTGCGTCGTAACGTTCAAACGAAAAATGCATGCATGCAAATTCACTGATGTTAAAGGTAAAAAAAAAAGTTTGGAATCGTTAGTATCAGTGCCATAAGGCCAGAAAGGCGTTGAATTTTGGGGGATATGATTGAGGTGTATAAATGGAAAACAGGAATAAATAAAGGGGATGTAAATAGCGTGCTAAAATATCTAGCCTAGGCAAGGACTCGCAGCAATGGTTTTAAGATGGAAATATTCAGATTCCGAAAGGGTAGAGGAAAGCACTGGTTTGGTAATAGTTGTGGATGAGTGGAACAAACTCCCGAGTACCGTCATAGAAGCTAAGACGTTGTGTGGTTTTAAAAATAGGTTGGATAAATACACGAGTGGGTGTGTGTAAGTTGGACCTGACTTGCTTGTGCTAATAGGTCTGATGCCGTGCTCCTTCCTTAAGTGGATGTGATCTGAGCTGACTAGGTGGGTCATTGGTTTAAGCCGGGAGGTGACATGGACATACCTCGCATGGGCCAGTAGGCTTGCTGCAACGTTCTTTATGTTCTTATATTCTTATAACTGGAGAATGACTCATCTGATCTGATCTTCAAATTTTCCCCACTGATGTGGTGTCCAGAACACAAGGGCTCACCTACCACTGGAGAGCATCAGTCTAAATTTGCCAACTGACAAAATAGTGTGTGAAGATTTACTCAGCTCTGTTAGACCCTAAGAAAGCATTTAACAAGGTTGGCTCCTTCTTATGGAAAGAAAACATAGAAAAATGTATAATAACATAAGATAAATAATTTTATTACAATAAACATCAGTCAATTGTATAAAACAATTAAACATGAAATTAATCCAATTTTAAGAAAAATGAAATATATAAATAGTAATCCAAAGCTGACATGTACAGCCGTGGCGATGTCTGGGACGGAGCTTTATGTGATTCTGGAACTGCCAGCCGTTGATGATGGGGGAAGGGATGGGGGGTATCACAGCTGGTCGTGACTAGCTAAATGACGGTGTCCCCAACACGCTTGTAGATTCTGCCGAGGAGAGGTGGACTGATCCTCGGATCACCACAGTGTTGAAGCAGTTTAAGTAGCACGTCAAGACACCAGGAACACTAGTGTAGTTGTAACTGGGAGAAGGATGACCCTAGCCGACAGTCAAGGCTAGAAAGAGAAACAACACAGAGTTACATACCACTCGATAAATCACTCACAATAGGCCTACGGCCTTTAAAAGAAATGGTGAAGATAAATGATCTACTTTAAAATTCAAATCCAGGCAGGAATAACTAAGTCCAGAACCTAAAATAAGAGTGAAGCTCTTAAGACAAACAACCCCAAAATAAATTAGACAGGAGCAGAACGAATACTTACAGATGCGTTGGAAGTCGCCAGTCAAGTGATTCTCCACAGTGGAAAAATAAACACATAGCAGTATAATGTGATTCTGCACAGGTTGGAGACGATCACGTCACCTACCACCTACCACACAGTGAAACAACGGGCCTGGGGCTGAGTGCGTGGGCATGTTGTCAATTGCTTTCTCAGTCTAGTGGAGTTAGGGTTATGTCAGAAACTTGGCATACATTGGCGTCAGGGTTTTAAGGCTCATTCATAAAAAATTATCTGGATTGTCTACCTTTAGACTGATTAGTGGCTCGTTAAACACAGAGTAGTATTGACATTTCACTATCTCACTCATTTCTTTGTTGTCATCGGTGTCAGTTCCATCTTGTCTGAGCAGGGACCCTAAATTAGATAAGGTTTTTGTTTTGTTTATGGCATATGAAAAATATTTCGAATTTCTTTCAATTTGACTAATCGCTTTTAGCTCCTCTTGCCTCTCCTCGCCGATTGTTCATCATGTAGGTCATAAACAAGGACCTGACTGTCGTAACATTTGAGGAATCTCTCCATGATGGCAGCCAGACCACATGGAACAGCACACTCAGAAAGTACTGACGGGCGGGACTGCACATACTTCACACTGGAATAATGATTCAAGCGGAAACTGGCATCGCTGAAAATAACCAGCATACAGATGAAGATGACACTACTGTAACAGATGGTTATCTCACTTTCCTTGACCCCATGTTTAATGGATTCCATTTTTTCACTTTACGAGAGTCTGACGTGAAACCATCTGGAAGAGAATCAACCATTCCTTCACCTGTCTCTAGATCATTGTGGATTTTGATATTGTTTCTTGTTATTTTCCATTTGACGGTATGGTAGTGATCAGTGCAAGTAGTGTTGAGAATTCATTACCTCTGTAACTTGCTCAGCTATCAAAACTTTGAGGCCCAGTCCCTGGACCCATTATGTACCTCTGTAATCTTTTGACTACCACCCACAGGATGGTTATGGGGTGCATAATAAACATATTAAACTAAACTGTTGAGAGGATGTGTGTGTTTGACAACTCTTTCTCTTCATTCAGTGCTGTTATCGCTTTTTTTCCTCCCTTTGTGCTTTGCCTCCTATTACATTTCTATCTCAGGTCAATACATGGTGTGAATTGATGTGTTGAGATGCACTCTAGTATAATAAGATTTTGCACAGTCAGCCCTCTCGGCAGGTGTTCTGTCTTGATAATGTTTTCCTCGTTCAACAGAAACCCACAAACTGAATTACATCAACGCTAATTGTGTCGACAAACAAAGAAGTCGTGCATGGATTTTCTGGTATATTGCAGTGTATCTGAGTAGGTATTATGTAATACAAAAATGCAAAGTTTCTGTCACCATCAGCAAAGAAGTATGGCAGCATCTAATCCCAGAGATGCTGCTTAAGAAGCTGGTCACCCCTTTGTTGAGCCGGCAAGAACATGAGACTGTAGTAATTAACTATCCAAATATGGGACTAGACCTCATCACTAAACCCACAAATTCATGAATAATATTAATACTCTCGTTCCAGAGCGAATGTCGCAATGCTTTGTCAACAGTAAAGAACCTTGACAGTGATATCATGGGTAATTTAATTCGTAGAATTTGTAATGAGCTGCTGAAGGCATTGTGTGATGCATAACGCTACCGTTGCCTCATCACTATTTATTACAAGGTGAGGGACAATGGCTAGATGTGTGCAATTTGGGCTGGCAACAGTTCTCCCATATGAGAAATCGCTCCTATCATAATTACGTGGTGTAGCAGTAGCCTCAGTCTTCACCGTATGTAAAGTTATCGCCGATGCTTTGTCACAGCATTAATTCTGATGTAGTTTGTGCCCTTAAGTTGTGGCTTTAAATAAAAATACTGTAAGTAAAATCTGGGACTCGAGATATTTAGCCAGCGTTCCTTGAAGCTAGCTTAATTCTTGACGCATTAGTCAACTACGCCACCATCTCTCAAACGTTAGGTGTCCAGCAAGTACACTGGACATGCCACTGCTAACACCAGCACATTCGTGGCCGTGGATAGTTACAGAAACTGATTTCATTATCCTCCCATGTGTGTGTACTCACCTATTTGTACTCACCTATTTGTGGTTGCAGGGGTCGAGTCATAGCTCCTGGCCCCGCCTCTTCACTGATCGCCACTAGGTCCTCTCTCTCCCTGCTCCATGAGCTTTATCATACCTCGCCTTAAAACTATGTATGGTTCCCGCCTCCACTACTTCACTTTCTAGGCTATTCCACGGCTTGACTACTCTATGACTGAAGAAATACTTCCTAACATCCCTTTGATTCATCTGAGTCATCAACTTCCAAATGTGACCTCTTGTGTCTGTGTCCCATCTCTGGAACATCCCGTCTTTGTCCACCTCGTCTATTCCGCGCTGTATTTTATATGTCGTTATCATGTCTCCCCTGATCCTCCTGGCCTCCAGTGTCGTCAGGCAGATTTCCCTCAACCTTTCTTCGTAGGACAATCCCCGTAGCTCTGGGACTAGTCTTGTTGCAAACCTTTGCACTTTCTCTAATTTCTTGACGTGCTTGACTAGGTGTGGATTCCAAACTGGTGCTGCATACTCCAGTATGGGCCTGACGTAAATGGTATACAGAGTCTTGAACGAATCCTTACTGAGGTATCGGAACGCTATCCGTAGGTTTGCCAGGCGCCCGTATGCTGCAGCAGTTATCTGATTGATGTGCGCCTCAGGAGATATGCTCGGTGTTATACTCACCCCCAGATCTTTTCCTTGAGTGAGGTTTGCAGACTTTGGCCATCTAAACTATATTGTGTCTGCGGTCTTCTTTGCCTTTCCCCAATCTTCATGACTTTGCATTTGGCAGGGTTAAACTCAAGGAGCCAGTGTGTGTGTGTGTGTGTGTGTGTGTGTGTAGATAAACAGAAGAATGGACGGAGACACAAACTATTGTCCTGATTAGTATTAGATCCAATGTTCTACCACTGAGCTACGAGGCTTCTAAGAGAAAAGTTACCCAGTTTCTGGTGTGTCACGTCTGCGCCAGAGGCCTCCAACTGTGTCCTAAATTTCCTTTCCCACAGCTCCAGTAACCTTATACTCCTCAAGGTCATATAGTCTATGAATCTGAGATAAGTCTTAAAAGACGACTGTCAGTAAATAAACAGAAGAATGTACGGGGATTCGAACTGTGGTGGTGAACGGTTGCAAGTCCAGCGCTCTACCCCTGGGCTACGAATCTCTCTCCATTCTTCTATTTGTATATACAAGTAAATAAATTCCAGATTAGTCGTAACATATATTACTTTCAATATCAGCAAAACTGTCGACAGTTTAGGTTTTCCTTTTAGGACAATAAGTTTATTTTGTCCTGTTTCACCACAAGTAAAACATTTTATTATGAACTCAGAGTTTTACTTCCATGTTGTTTAGCAGGTTTAGAGAGTTTCTGCCTTTTACACTTAGACTTTATACTTTCTTTAAGATAAAAATTATGAACTAAGGCGTATAAATCCTCGGCTTCAGTCATCTCAACCTCAGAAAATAACTTTTTCTCTCCGATAAAATCTCTGATTTCATTAGTGAGTGAAGAGGAACTGATCATCCACCATGAAGTCAATGAGTGAATCAAAGTCTAGATCAATGTCTGCACTCTGGATCCAATAATCAAATAACCTGGTCAGGGAGGGTAAAAATTGTGCAGAATTTTGATTAGAGCGTTAATTTTAGCTTTTTAAAGCTGTGAGTAACGTAAAATGACTTAACCAGGTCAAGCAAAATATATATCAAGGGAAGTAAGTATCTGTGAACAATAAAACTAGTCTTGCAGCCCAGGAAACAGCATGTCATTCGCAAAGTGTAGCTGCGTTTTCAAAACTGATTTCGTAAGTAGTTAAGTCATCGTCTTGTGTACGAGGGGATATTTTAGGCACTTTGAAGCCCGCACCCACAACTTGACTCTCCAGAATACCTTCTTCAAGTTTCTTACCAATTCTAATTTCCTATGCTTCATCTCTAATCATTATTATTCTTGTTTCCTCGGTTTAGTTAAACCTAATCATTTTAGTCTCACCTAGTGATCCCACTCTACAGCTCTTGCATAGCTCTCCAGTCGCTATCTATCATGTCTTCATGCTCTCTCCTACCTCTTTCTTTCTGTTGCTTTTACTCTAACTTAACAGCATTGAAATTACTTAGATAACTGCCTTAGCGATCCAGTTCTTTACTCATTGATACAAAATGCTGCAACTTCCATGCTTGAAAACCTGGCAAAGTACTCACGCTCAGTGTGACTCCAGACTACTCCACACAACATAGAAATAAGTAAAGAAAATGGAATAAATGGTGAAGGGAGAAAAGTAGTTGGAAACAAAACTTAAGTTGAAGGTCACAACACTTTCACAGAGAGAAAATTTAAGCTAACTTATTTAAAGTCAATGATAAATGTTTTCATGTCTACTTCTGTCTCAATAGAATTAAAGCTGAGAGACAAACCCAACGAGTACATTAATGAAACACTTGTGTAACATTTGGGAATCTTTATTCTGGAAATGTTTCGCCAGGCTGTGGCTTCTTCAGTCCGATACAGAGAAAGGTGAAAGATGAGGAGGAGTTTGAGGTCGTCAGTCCCTCAGCCTCCTTAAACTCCTCATCTTCCGGCTTTCTCTACATTGGACTGAAGACGCCACATCCTGGTGAAACACTTCCGATGTCTCATTTATCAACCCAACAATTGTTCTACAATAATCACAATCTCCACAACACTGGTAAACAACAATCACAATCTCCACAATACTGGTAATACAACAATCACATAATCTCCACAACACTGGTAATACAACAATCACAATCTCCACAACAACGGTAATACAACAATCACATAATCTCCACAACACCGGTAATACAACAATCACAATCTCCACAACACTGGTAATACAACAATCACAATCTCCACAACACTGGTAATACAACAATCACAATCTCCACAACACTGGTAATACAACAATCACAATCTCCACAACACTGGTAATACAACAATCACAATCTCCACAACACTGGTAATACAACAGTCACAATCTCCACAACACTGGTAATACAACAATCACATAATCTCCACAACACTCGTAATACAACAATCACAATCTCCACAACACTGGTAATACAACAATCACAATCTCCACAACACTGGTAATACAACAATCACATAATCTCCACAACACTGGTAATACAACAATCACAATCTCCACAACACTGGTAATACAACAGTCACAATCTCCACAACACTGGTAATACAACAATCACATAATCTCCACAACACCAGTAATACAACAATCACAATCTCCACAACACTGGTAATACAACAATCACATAATCTCCACAACACCAGTAATACAACAATCACAATCTCCACAACACTGGTAATACAACAATCACAATCTCCACAACACTGGTAATACAACAATCACATAATCTCCACAACACCAGTAATACAACAATCACAATCTCCACAACACTGGTAATACAACAATCACATAATCTCCACAACACCATTAATACAACAATCACAATCTCCACAACACTGGTAATACAACAATCACATAATCTCCACAACACTGGTAATACAACAATCACATAATCTCCACAACACTGGTAATACAACAATCACAATCTCCACAACACTGGTAATACAACAATCACATAATCTCCACAACACTGGTAATACAACAATCACAATCTCCACAACACTGGTAATACAACAATCACATAATCTCCACAACACTGGTAATACAACAATCACATAATCTCCACAACACTGGTAATACAACAATCACAATCTCCACAACACTGGTAATACAACAATCACATAATCTCCACAACACCAGTAATACAACAATCACAATCTCCACAACACTGGTAATACAACAATCACATAATCTCCACAACACTGGTAATACAACAGTCACAATCTCCACAACACTGGTAATACAACAATCACATAATCTCCACAACACTGGTAATACAACAATCACATAATCTCCACAACACTGGTAATACAACAATCACAATCTCCACAACACTGGTAATACAACAATCACATAATCTCCACAACACCAGTAATACAACAATCACAATCTCCACAACACTGGTAATACAACAATCACATAATCTCCACAACACTGGTAATACAACAATCACAATCTCCACAACACTGGTAATACAACAATCACATAATCTCCACAACACCAGTAATACAACAATCACAATCTCCACAACACTGGTAATACAACAATCACATAATCTCCACAACACTGGTAATACAACAATCACAATCTCCACAACACTGGTAATACAACACACTAACATAAAAGTTGATCATTAATATTCCCCTGATCAAAGGCTGGAAACCTGACAATAACCAGAAAGTCTAAGTTACGCTGAACCACAGAATTATTAAAGACAGACAGTATTGACTTCTCATAAACTTACGAAGCAAAATCTAACATGATTCAAGCACTTAACATTCTAACTCAACGTTCTTATATTCCTATGCATCCTGGCAAGCTTGCCAGTTATCTCAGGGAAGGGAAGGGGGTCACCGCCCCTGCCCAGGAAAAGAAAACCATGATATAATAAAAAAATCCCATATAATCAAAATACAGATATCGAATAAATGCACAGAACTTTAATAATAATGATGATGATAATAATAATAATAATAATAATAATAATAATAATAATAATAATAATAATAATAATAATTAATAAAATATGTATTTTAATCAGGTATAAGAGGAATAGCAGGAACCCCAGCTTAGTCACGTGTGTAAACTACTAAAACCACCGGATGAATTAAGACATGGGTTTATGTAAGCTCTAGTTAAAGGGAAAGAGGAAAGATGGTGGTGGAAATGAGCCAGCAGGTGGAGACAGTGTGTAGGTCGCTGGTTTAAGTAAGTGTAAGCTGAGGCTTACAAGGCGTGGTTGTCTAAGGCCATTGGTCTGTAATGGTGCCACAGTCTGTGAATCCTGAGGTAAACCTGGATGGGCTGTCTCTCCTAGATGGGCTTGTTTGAAGTAAAAGATGAGTGCAGCTGATGAGTGAAGTATCAAGCAGAGGCCGGTGACATCATCACTCGGTAGCCTTAATTACACTCACTCGTCACTAATATCTGTCTCAGATATTAGTGACGAGGCGCACACGTTTGGGGGTGACGAGGTGCGCACGTCTGGGGGTGACGAGGAGCGCACGTCTGGGGGTGACGAGGCGCGCACGTCTGGGGGTGACGAGGCGCGCACGTCTGGGAGTGACGAGGCGCGCACGTTTGGGAGTGACGAGGCGCGCACGTCTGGAGGTGACGAGGTGCGCAGGTCTGGGGGTGACGAGGCGCGCACGTCTGGGGGTGACGAGGTGCGCACGTCTGGGGGTGACGAGGTGCGCACGTCTGGGGGATCAGACTATGGGTTGGTAAAAACAAAATATAAGAATATGTTACTTGCTTAACAAATAAGCTACATAAAACTGCATCAACTGGGTGGAAAGTTATTAAAATTAAGTTAATGTTAGAAAAATATCAACCGGGATAACTCACTGACACAAGAACAAAACTATCAACCGGGATAACTCACTGACAAAAGAACAAAACTATCAACCGGGATAACTCACTGACACAAGAACAAAACTATCAACCGGGATAACTCACTGACACAAGAACAAAACTATCAACCGGGATAACTCACTGACACTAGAACAAAACTATCAACCGGGATAACTCACTGACACAAGAACAAAACTATCAACCGGGATAACTCACTGACACAAGAACAAAACTATCAACCGGGATAACTCACTGACACAAGAACAAAACTATCAACCGCGATAACTCACTGACACAAGAACAAAACTATCAACCGGGATAACTCACTGACACAAGAACAAAACTATCAACCGGGATAACTCACTGACACAAGAACAAAACTATCAACCGGGATAACTCACTGACACAAGAACAAAAAATAAGAGAGAAGGAAGGCTGTAACAGGGCTATTGGCCCATGCTAGGCAGGTCCAAGTCACACCCATAGGTTTGACAAGTATTCACTTACTTATGAATCCGATTTTTAAAGCTACTCAAGGATTCAGCATCAATAACTCTACTTGGGAGTTTGTTCCACTCATCCACAACTCTATTACCAAACAAACCTATGCTTACCTACATCTTTTCTTAATCCAAAGTGATCCAACTTGTTCCAATTGCTGCGATTCCTGTCTAGGTTAGATATTTTTAGCATGTTATTTACTTCCACTATATATATTCCTGTATTTTATTTTTTTTTTTCATTTAAACACTTCAATCATATTCACCCTAATTCTATGCCTTTCAAGAGTGCAGATTCAATGCTCTCAGTTTACCCTCGTGGGAAAAATTTGATACATGGGATTTATGTTCATTCTGTAATACAGTGACAAAAACAGTGCAGCATAATCTAGACGAGACCTAACCAACTATATATAGAATTGAAGAATAACCTGAGGACTCCTGTTATTTATACTTCTTGATATAAATGGAAGAGGTTAAGGTATGTAGGGATTAACAGAAAGCATACATAGTTGCTTTGTATGAAGGCAAAGGGGATAAAAGTGTGTGCAAAATTATAGGGGAATAAGTCTCCTGAGTATACCTGGTAAAGTGTATGGTAGAGTTATCACTGAAAGAATTAAGAGTAAGACGGAGAGTAGGATAGCAGATGAATAAAGGAGGCTTTAGGAAAGGTAGGGGGTGTGTTGACCAAGTGTTTACAGTGAAACATATAGGTGAACAGTATTTAGATAAGGGTAAAGGCGCTTTTGTGGCATTTATGGATTTGGAAAAGGCGTATGACAGGGTGGATAGGGGGGCAATGTGGCAGATGTTGCAAATGTATGGAATAGGAGGCAGGTTACTGAAAGCAGTGAAGAGTTTTTACGAGGATAGTGAGGCTCAAGTTAGAGTATGTACGAGAGAAGGAGATTATTTCCCAGTAAAAGTAGGACTTAGACAAGAATGTGGGATGTCACCGTGGTTGTTCAATATATATATAGATGGAGTTGTAAGAGAAGTGAATGCTCGGGTGTTGGCAAGAGATGTGAATCTAACACTAAGTGGGAATTGTCACAGTTGCTCTTTGCTGATGACACTACTCTTTTGGGAGATTTTGAAGAGAAGTTGCAGAGGTTAGCGGATGAGTTTGGTAGGGTATGTAAAAGAAGGAAATTGAAATTGAATATAGGAAGGAGTAAGGTGATGAGAGTAACATCAAAATTAGGTGATGAAAGATAGGATATCAGAGTGGAGAGAGTATGGAGGAAGTGAATGTATTGAAATATTTAGGAGTGGACGTGTCAACAGATGGGTCTATAAAAGATGAGGTGAGTCATGGAATTGACTAGGAAAAAAAGATGAGTAGTGCACTGAGTCTAGGGAGACAACTTTGTCCATGGAAGCAAAGAGGGGAATATGTGAAAGTATAGTTATATCAACGCTACTATATGGGCGTGAAACATGGGTGGTTAATGTTGTGACAAGGAGAAGGCTGGAGACAGTGGAGATGTTATGTCTGGGGGCAATGTGTGGTGTGAATGTAATGCAATGAATTTGTAGTTTGGAAATTGGGAGGAGGTGTGGGATTACGAAAACTGTTGTCCAGAGGACTGAGGAGGGTTGAGGTGGTTCGGACATGCAGAGAGGATGGAACAAAATAGAATGACTTGGAGAGTGTATAAATCTATAGTGGAGGGAAGGCGGGGTAAGGGTCGGCCTAGCAAAGGTTGGAGGGAGGGGGGTAAAGGAGGTTTTGTGTGTGAGGGGCTTGAACTTCCAGCAAGCATGCGTGAACCTGTTAAATAGCGGCGAATGGAGACAAATCGTTTTAAGGTCTTCATAGGATGTTGGAGTGTGAGCAAGGTAACATTTATGAAGGTGTCAAGGAAACCGGCAGGCCGGACTTGAGTCCTGGAGATGGGAGGTACAGTGCCGGCACTCTGAGGGAGGGGTGTTAATGTTGCAGTTTTAACTGAAGTGTAAGCACGCCTCTGGTAAGACAGTAATGGGGTGAATGATGAAAGTTTTTCTTTTTCTGACCACCTGCCATGGTGGGAGAAGGCCGATGTGTTAATAAAAAATATTATTTTATTCACTTTATCGAGAACACTTTAGTACTGCTGTGTTGGTTTTAGATTACTGCTTACGAATATTTTTTCGCATTCAGAGATTTATATTATTTAGTTTATAAGTGTTATGGTTATTTACTTTTCCAAGGTTTGGAACTTTGCATTTGTTTACGTTAAACTGCTTCTTTCTCAGTCTATTCAGATATTCGTGTATCGCTCTGCTGTTCTCGTCAGAAGAAACACAATAACACAAATACAACATTGAGGTACAATACCAAGGAACATAGGCAGACAGGAATCAGAGAAGTGAGGGACGAACCTCACCTCGCAACACTGGAAAAAATATAAGAGATATTAGGGTGAAATAGACGGCAACCAAACTGAATGTGCATATCTGAGGCCTACAGATGGCGCTGACAGGCGAGGTAGACAAAATGAATCCTGGGAGCTGTAACTAACAGATTACCGGGCAGCCAGAGAAACCGGAGGTATAGGAATAAATCTTATCAGAGACTTTTCCTTTACAGTTAGACAATAATAGGGCGAACCTTGGGTTCAGTAAATCACTCCGGAGCTTAAAATTAAAAGCCGATCAGAAGAAGCGTTCTTTAGTTACGTCAGGGATCCCAACGATATATATATATAAATATATATATATATATATATATATATATATATATATATATATATATATATATATATATATATATATATATATATATATATATATGTCGTGCCGAATAGGCAGAACTTGCGATCTTGGCTTAAATAGCAACGTTCATCTTGCCATATAGGACAAGGAAAAATTTGTGTATGCAATAATTTCGCCAAAATCATTCTGAACCTAACGAAAAAAATATATTTCACTGTCTTTGTTTAGTATTAAATCACTGTAAACAAATCTAAAATATATTTAGTTGGGTTAGGCTAAAATAAATTGTTCTTGTTATAATAAGGTTAGGTAAGTTTTCTAAGATTCTTTTGGTGCAAAATTAAAAAAAAATACATTAACACTAATGAAAAAAATATATCTTTCAACGTATAAAAGAAAATTTCAGAAAGGACTTAATTTTAAACGAGTTCTTGCTAATTGACCAGTTTTACATATTCGGCACGACATATATATATATATATATATATATATATATATATATATATATATATATATATATATATATATATATATATATATATATATATATATATATATATATGTATATATATATATATATATATATATATATATATATATATATATATATATATATATATATATATATATATTTATTTATATATATATATGCAATATATGCAATGCATCGACACCATGCCCAGCCCTTCTAGGGCAGGATAGGTCCCTGAGCCAGAGCTTTTAGCTCACAAGACTGTCATTCCCATTCGGCCCCTTCTGGCGTGGATGACAGACCAGAGAGGCCTACCTTGTGGCTAGGCCTGGGTACAGTTGGTCCCTAAGATGAGGGGGTACTTGTGTCTCCTCCCATGGGAGACTTAGGTCTCAGACACTCCCTAGAGAGGGAGTCAAGGCCGGGCCACCTCTTGGAAAAGGCCCAGGCCGGGAGAATACCGGCGAATCTTTAATAATAAATAATATATATATGCAAGACAAGCCACGGAGGGTTGGAAATCTTTAGCTCAAGTACTTTCACAATTCTGACAGAGAAAATTTCCCTCCTTCAGTTGCAACCTTGCAACATTGTATAGTTTCTGATTACGCCCTGAATGTTGTGAAAGTACTCGAGCTAAAGATTTCCAGTCCCCGTGGCTTGTATTGCATAGTTAAGATCACCTGTCTGAGATTATAGTTATATATATATATATATATATATATATATATATATATATATATATATATATATATATATATATATATATATACCCACTAACTTTAATTTTTTTCTGGTTTGGTAGTGTGTATCCGTCAATCTCTCGTTAGACCTGGCTTTCAGTAAATGTGTATGTTCGTTAAACTATTCATATATTCTTTCGGTAATATATCTCTTGTATTTTATTTACTCATTTGTCTCTCTATTCGTTCGACCAACCATCTATTTCAGTCAACTATCTCTTCGTTCGTACATATACGTATGATTCTGACAGGTTGGTCACTGCGTCAGCAGGACCAGATTCATTTCCATACAGCAGGGATCAAATGGTCGGACATCCCTCTGTGTAATTAAATGGAGATCAATCATACTCCACCTGCCAATCACACCTTGACTCGCTAATGAGATCAAACTAGATATTCACTTTGCATATCATAAGAATCTTATTTGACCAATTATAGGGAAGGTTGCTCGCCTTTCAAGGTTTGTCAATGGTTTTTGGAGACAAATTATAATAGAGAAAATTTTACACCTATATTTGAAAACCAAATTTCCTTTGGAGAATCTCTTCAGGGACGTGATTACGGCCGACTCGCTAGGTAATGTGCATTGGCAAGTACGGCAAGAATGTCAGTTTAACGTAACTCACGTCATCACAGCTGACAGTTCTGAATGTGGGGGATCCAGGGAGATAATGTTTATTTGTAGTTGGTGTGTGTGTCTGTGCTCACCTATATGTACTCCCCTGAATGTGGTTGTAGCGGTTGACTCTTAGCTCCTGGTCCCGCTTCTCAACCTGCCACTTGCCAGATTCACTCCGTCATACCCTCGTGGGCCTTATCGTACCTTCGCTTAACGCTGTGTATGGAACCTTCCACCACCATCACGTCTTTGTAAAGGTTTATTCTCTTCATGATCATCCAGAGATGGAAGAAATAATTCCTAACAATTCTGTGACTCTTGTGTGTCTTTAACTTCTTGCTGTAAGTCAGAGTACCTATTTACATACTCTCAAACAGCCTCTCCCAGGCTGCCCTATTAATTCCTCCCAGTATTTTGTACGTTGTTATCATGTTTTCCCTGGGTCATCTGCCCGGCATTGCCGCTACATCAGACAGTATTCTGTTAGCTTCTTCTCATAACTCATACCATTTAGCTCTGGAACAAGCCTCAGTGCATACCTCTGCACTTACCCAGTCTTTTACCTTGCTTTATGAGGTGTGGGTTCTACGCGGGTTCTGCATACTCCAAGATGGGCTTGATATATGTTGTAAAGAGATTTGAATGACGCTTTAAGACGAGAATTAATTTGCAGATAATATGCGGTTGATTTATACCTCTTTCGATATAAAAAGTACTATGCTCGAAACCCTTGGATCGAGGTCTACAGCATCTGTCTCCAGAGTTTATACTCCATGTCTGGTCTTCTTGTTTCTTCTCCATTCTTCATAACCTTGCATTTGCTGGGGATTAAATTCAAGCATCCACTTATCTGACCAATCTTGTTGTTTGTCCTAATTCATTTATAGCCATCCCTTTTCCTCATTTAGGTATATTCTTTTCATTAGCTTTACGTAAGTACACAGAGATACGTCTGACTCGATCCCAGAATCCAGAAGTAGTGTTGGTCCAATTACCGATTAATGCAGTACCCTGCTTGTTATCTTAACTTATTTTTACATCTCTTCCCAGATAATTACTTTTTTCTTCCTTACCCTAAGGTACTCTTTGATTCGTTGGAGAACGTGCCTTCTTGCTGTCCATGAAAATCCACTCGTCTTTCTTCTGTCTCATCTGTTACTTGTCAGAGAATTCCAGCAGGCTGGAATGAGATTTGACCTCTCTGTACCCGTACTGGTTATTATTTACGAATTCACTACTCTCCAGTTACCTCTTCCACTCTCCTGATTATCTTCTCCATTAACTTGCATGATATGAATGTCCGTGATCCAGATCTCTGGCAACTGGCCAATGTCTATTGACTTCTTGTAGATCTTCGCTAACTGTTCAAACAGTGTTTCTATTTCCTCTGACGGAATCTAAGATGAGACTTTTGAAGCATCTGTTCCCGTCAAAAAAAAAATTATATTACTTCTTCCTTTGTTGTATCTATGGTGTCCAGTACCTGTCAATGAAACTATTTCCCTATGAATTCTGGTATTGCCGCTCGTTCCACTGATAATACCTCTTTACATTGTTCAACATTTTTCAGATTTCCTTGTCTTTTGTCGCGAGTTCTCCTTCATCAATCGAATTACCTAGTGTTTTACAGTTGTCTTTCTTTTGATGCGGCTGAGAACCAGTTTTGAATCAGACTAGCCCACTCTCATTCTAATCAGCTTCCATCCTCGCCCTTGTATATTTTTTTCTGAATAGTCTGCTTACCTCTTCGTTCTCGAATACTCTTCACTTTCTCTAGTTTTTGCACGCTATCTGTTTTTCTTTTTTTCCCTCTCAGTGTGTCTAGTTGTACATCAGATTCTCTTTTTCTTTGTTCTTACCGCTTCTTCTCCCTGGCACGAAGTTCTCTGCCTTCCAACACCTCCAAGTTAGGAACTGCATCATCACTTCTGCTACAAGTTGGGTATTCCATCATCACTTCTGCTACAAGTTGGGTATTCCATCATCACTTCTGCTACATGTTGGGTATTCCATCATCACTTCTGCTACATGTTGGGTATTCCATCATCACTTCTGCTACATGTTGGGTATTCCATCATCACTTCTGCTACAAGTTGGGTATTCCATCATCACTTCTGCTACAAGTTGGGTATTCCATCATCACTTCTGCTACATGTTGGGTATTCCATCATCACTTCTGCTACATGTTGGGTATTCCATCATCACTTCTGCTACATGTTGGGTATTCCATCATCACTTCTGCTACATGTTGGGTATTCCATCATCACTTCTGCTACATGTTGGGTATTCCATCATCACTTCTGCTACAAGTTGGGTATTCCATCATCACTTCTGCTACAAGTTGGGTATTCCATCATCACTTCTGCTACATGTTGGGTATTCCATCATCACTTCTGCTACAAGTTGGGTATTCCATCATCACTTCTGCTACAAGTTGGGTATTCCATCATCACTTCTGCTACATGTTGGGTATTCCATCATCACTTCTGCTACATGTTGGGTATTCCATCATCACTTCTGCTACATGTTGGGTATTCCATCATCACTTCTGCTACATGTTGGGTATTCCATCATCACTTCTGCTACAATTCCATCATCACTTCTGCTACATGTTGGGTATTCCATCATCACTTCTGCTACATGTTGGGTATTCCATCATCACTTCTGCTACATGTTGGGTATTCCATCATCACTTCTGCTACATGTTGGGTATTCCATCATCACTTCTGCTACAAGTTGGGTATTCCATCATCACTTCTGCTACAAGTTGGGTATTCCATCATCACTTCTGCTACATGTTGGGTATTCCATCATCACTTCTGCTACATGGGTATTCCATCATCACTTCTGCTACGTGTTGGGTATTCCATCATCACTTCTGCTACAAGTTGGGTATTCCATCATCACTTCTGCTACAAGTTGGGTATTCCATCATCACTTCTGCTACATGTTGGGTATTCCATCATCATTTCTGCTACATGTTGGGTATTCCATCATCACTTCTGCTACATGTTGGGTATTCCATCATCACTTCTGCTACAAGTTGGGTATTCCATCATCACTTCTGCTACATGTTGGGTATTCCATCATCACTTCTGCTACATGTTGGGTATTCCATCATCACTTCTGCTACATGTTGGGTATTCCATCATCACTTCTGCTACATGTTGGGTATTCCATCATCACTTCTGCTACATGTTGGGTATTCCATCATCACTTCTGCTACATGTTGGGTATTCCATCATCACTTCTGCTACATGTTGGGTATTCCATCATCACTTCTGCTACATGTTGGGTATTCCATCATCACTTCTGCTACATGTTGGGTATTCCATCATCACTTCTGCTACATGTTGGGTATTCCATCATCACTTCTGCTACATGTTGGGTATTCCATCATCACTTCTGCTACATGTTGGGTATTCCATCATCACTTCTGCTACATGTTGGGTATTCCATCATCACTTCTGCTACATGTTGGGTATTCCATCATCACTTCTGCTACATGTTGGGTATTCCATCATCACTTCTGCTACATGTTGGGTATTCCATCATCACTTCTGCTACATGTTGGGTATTCCATCATCACTTCTGCTACATGTTGGGTATTCCATCATCACTTCTGCTACATGTTGGGTATTCCATCATCACTTCTGCTACATGTTGGGTATTCCATCATCACTTCTGCTACATGTTGGGTATTCCATCATCACTTCTGCTACATGTTGGGTATTCCATCATCACTTCTGCTACATGTTGGGTATTCCATCATCACTTCTGCTACATGTTGGGTATTCCATCATCACTTCTGCTACATGTTGGGTATTCCATCATCACTTCTGCTACATGTTGGGTATTCCATCATCACTTCTGCTACATGTTGGGTATTCCATCATCACTTCTGCTACATGTTGGGTATTCCATCATCACTTCTGCTACATGTTGGGTATTCCATCATCACTTCTGCTACAAGTTGGGTATTCCATCATCACTTCTGCTACATGTTGGGTATTCCATCATCACTTCTGCTACATGTTGGGTATTCCACTTCTGCTACATGTCATCATCACTTCTGCTACATGTTGGGTATTCCATCATCACTTCTGCTACATGTTGGGTATTCCATCATCACTTCTGCTACATGTTGGGTATTCCATCATCACTTCTGCTACATGTTGGGTATTCCATCATCACTTCTGCTACATGTTGGGTATTCCATCATCACTTCTGCTACATGTTGGGTATTCCATCATCACTTCTGCTACATGTTGGGTATTCCATCATCACTTCTGCTACATGTTGGGTATTCCATCATCACTTCTGCTACATGTTGGGTATTCCATCATCACTTCTGCTACATGTTGGGTATTCCATCATCACTTCTGCTACATGTTGGGTATTCCATCATCACTTCTGCTACATGTTGGGTATTCCATCATCACTTCTGCTACAAGTTGGGTATTCCATCATCACTTCTGCTACATGTTGGGTATTCCATCATCACTTCTGCTACATGTTGGGTATTCCATCATCACTTCTGCTACATGTTGGGTATTCCATCATCACTTCTGCTACATGTTGGGTATTCCATCATCACTTCTGCTACATGTTGGGTATTCCATCATCACTTCTGCTACATGTTGGGTATTCCATCATCACTTCTGCTACATGTTGGGTATTCCATCATCACTTCTGCTACATGTTGGGTATTCCATCATCACTTCTGCTACATGTTGGGTATTCCATCATCACTTCTGCTACATGTTGGGTATTCCATCATCACTTCTGCTACATGTTGGGTATTCCATCATCACTTCTGCTACATGTTGGGTATTCCATCATCACTTCTGCTACATGTTGGGTATTCCATCATCACTTCTGCTACATGTTGGGTATTCCATCATCACTTCTGCTACATGTTGGGTATTCCATCATCACTTCTGCTACATGTTGGGTATTCCATCATCACTTCTGCTACATGTTGGGTATTCCATCATCACTTCTGCTACATGTTGGGTATTCCATCATCACTTCTGCTACATGTTGGGTATTCCATCATCACTTCTGCTACATGTTGGGTATTCCATCATCACTTCTGCTACATGTTGGGTATTCCATCATCACTTCTGCTACATGTTGGGTATTCCATCATCACTTCTGCTACATGTTGGGTATTCCATCATCACTTCTGCTACATGTTGGGTATTCCATCATCACTTCTGCTACATGTTGGGTATTCCATCATCACTTCTGCTACATGTTGGGTATTCCATCATCACTTCTGCTACATGTTGGGTATTCCATCATCACTTCTGCTACATGTTGGGTATTCCATCATCACTTCTGCTACATGTTGGGTATTCCATCATCACTTCTGCTACATGTTGGGTATTCCATCATCACTTCTGCTACATGTTGGGTATTCCATCATCACTTCTGCTACATGTTGGGTATTCCATCATCACTTCTGCTACATGTTGGGTATTCCATCATCACTTCTGCTACATGTTGGGTATTCCATCATCACTTCTGCTACATGCTACATGTTGGGTAGTCCATCATCACTTCTGCTACATGTTGGGTATTCCATCATCACTTCTGCTACATGTTGGGTATTCCATCATCACTTCTGCTACATGTTGGGTATTCCATCATCACTTCTGCTACATGTTGGGTATTCCATCATCACTTCTGCTACATGTTGGGTATTCCATCATCACTTCTGCTACATGTTGGGTATTCCATCATCACTTCTGCTACATGTTGGGTATTCCATCATCACTTCTGCTACATGTTGGGTATTCCATCATCACTTCTGCTACATGTTGGGTATTCCATCATCACTTCTGCTACAAGTTGGGTATTCCATCATCACTTCTGCTACATGTTGGGTATTCCATCATCACTTCTGCTACATGTTGGGTATTCCATCATCACTTCTGCTACATGTTGGGTATTCCATCATCACTTCTGCTACAAGTTAGGTTTTCTATCATCATTTCTGATGATGATTCCCTTTCCCACTGTACATCATGAATTCTCTCGTCACTTCGAAGTTCTTCCAAAATGTGGCATCTTTTGCCCTGTACCTGACATTCTTCTGTCTATATTCAGTTCTACAAGTTACTCAAAGTTCAGTACTGCATGATCGCTAGCACCCAAGTGGCTCTTCTTTTCTGTTTCCGGTCGTATTGCCTCATCTCCTCTTTGCTGTCTTTTCGTCTTAGCGTGCTGACCCAAAACGCTTCCATCAACTTAGCCTCGCACGTTTCTGTTCCATATGTTGGTCCTAATTCTCCTTATCAAGGGCAATGTTTTAGCTCGATGTGAACTCATGGCTGATTCTGCTATCATGGAAACCATTGTGTTTTGTCTTCAAAATGTGATGGAAGGCCTTCAGTTAACCACTAGAAAAGGGTTTGGGGTTGTGCATTAAAGAGGCTGTGTCTTCATTCTTCCTGCGTCCTCGTCTGCTACATTTCTCCATCACTTAAAACTTTGCCTAATGACTGCTCACGTATTCTCTCAGCTGTTCTTTCTCCGTTACTCTCCTTTCAAATCCAGATTTTCATGACTGCAGCACCGTGTGGTATTTGTTATATCATTCTGGTCTGAGAAAATGTGTGACCAGAAGGTTATTTTGTGTTAGTGTGTGTACTCACCTATATGTGGCTGCAGGGGTCGATTCACAGATCCTGTCCCCGCCTCTTTGCTGGTTGCTACCTGCATCAAGACCTTTACCGTACCTCTTCTTAAAGCCATGCATGAATCCTGCTTCCACTACCTCACTCTCCAGATTGTTTTCCTTTCTGACAACTCTAAGTCTAAAGAAATATTTCCTAACATCCCAATGACTCACTTGAGTTTTCATCTTCCAGCTGTGTCCCCTTGTTCCTTCTGTCTCATCTATGAAACATTCTGTCCCTGTCCACCTTGTCAAATCCTCTCAGTATTTTATACATCGTTTTCATGTCCCCCTGATCCCTCCTGTCCTACAGTGTCATAGGTTGATTTTCTTCAACTTCTCATCATATGACATACCCTCTAGATCTGGGACTAGTCTTGTTGCAAACTTTGCACTTAATCTAATTTCTTGACGTACTTGACCAGGTGTGGGCTCCATACTGGTGCTGCATACTCCAATATGGGTCTGACGTACACGTTGTACAGTGTAGTGAATGACTCCTTATTTAGATGTCGTAACGCTATTCTTAGGTTTGCCAGGCGCCCATATGCTGCAGCAGGTATTTGGCAGATGCGTGCCTTGGGGGATGTGTTCGGTATGGTGCCAACCCCAAGATCCTTTTCTTTGTGAGGTTTGTAGCATTTGGTCCCCAACCATGTACTCCGTCTGCGGTCTTCTTTGTCCTTCCCTAAATTTTATGAGTTTAAACTTGCCGGAGGTAAACTGCAAGACTCATTTGTCGGACCAGGTTCGCAGCCTATCCGGATCCCTTTGTAGTCTTCTCTGATCCTAGTCAAATACTGACCTAGTCCTGGTCAGTACCTGACTAGCCGGAATGTGGTTCGTACGTCAGTTTGCATGCAGCCAGCAGTAACAGCCTGGTTGATCAGACCTTGATCCACCACGAGGCCTGGTCTCAGACCGAGCCGCGGGGGCGTTGACCCCCAAAACCCTCTCCAGGTATACACCAGGTATACACCACTACATCACAACATCACCATTAATACTATCACTACAACATCACCATTAATACTATCACTACAACATCACCATTACCACCACCACTACAACGCCACCATTACTACCACAGCTACATCACTACAATATCACCATTACTACCACTACATCACCATTATTACCACCACTACGTCGCTATGTCATTACATCACCATTATTACCACCACCACATCGCCATTACTAACACTACTACATCACTACAACATCACTAATACTACCCCCATTACTACGACCACTACATCACTACAACATCACCATTATCACCACCACCAAGCTGCACCTACCACCACTAACTGACATCAACAAAATTCCACTACCACCACAATCCCCCCCACCCCCTTCAGCATCACAAAAACACATCACACGTACTATCAACACCATTCTCACCAAGCATCCACCACCACCAGCACATCACCACAGGTCTCCAACACACAATTCGAAAACATAGTGGGCCATATACCGCTGGAATACAGTATATCAAACACCGGGTATGAGCTACGATCCTCGTAACGTTGCAACATGTCTTAAGGAAGTACTGGTGGAGTGGCCAGTACCAGCCAGTCTCTCTATACTTATTGGTCCTCTCATAGGGGTGAGGATTTTTATCCTGGTTAAAGACTCTTGAGTTCAAGAGCTCGGGATAACCTCCCCATCCTTAGGTCTAACTTGACGCTGTATGACTACCCTGGAGCGATACTTTTTCCCTTTATTATAATAATTATTCTCGACACGGCTGTTTTGTGGATGAATTTCTCTGTAATACTGAAAATCTAGAACTGATTGAAGACCTAGGAGGATTTTCTGAAGACCTAGTAGGACTGTCTGAAGACCTAGTAGGATTGTCTGAAGACCTAGTAGGATTGTCTGAAGACCTAGTAGGATTGTCTGAAGACCTAGTAGGATTGTCTGAAGACCTAGTAGGATTGTCTGAAGACCTAGTAGGACTGTCTGAAGACCTAGTAGGACTGTCTGAAGACCTAGTAGGACTGTCTGAAGACCTAGTAGGACTGTCTGAAGACCTAGACCTAGTAGGACTGATAGTAGGACTGTCTGAAGACCTAGAAGTAGGACTGTCTGAAGACCTAGTAGGACTGTCTGAAGACCTAGTAGGACTGTCTGAAGACCTAGTAGGATTGTCTGAAGACCTAGTAGGATTGTCTGAAGACCTAGTAGGATTGTCTGAAGACCTAATAGGATTGTCTGAAGCCTTGGAAGAATTGGCTCTTAAAGGAATATTAAAAAATCAGAAAAGATTCTTTGAAATAATAGAATAGTCTGAAGTCCGGGGATAGTCTGAAGTCCGGGGGTAGTCTGAAGTCCGGGGGTAGTCTGAAGTCCGGGGGTAGTCTGAAGTCCGGGGGTAGTCTGAAGTCCGGGAGTAGTCTTAAGTCCGGGGGTAGTCTGAAGTCCGGGGGTAGTCTGAAGTCCGGGGGTAGTCTGAAGTCCGGGGGTAGTCTGAAGTCCGGGGGTAGTCTGAAGTCCGGGGGTAGTCTGAAGTCCGGGGGTAGTCTGAAGTCCGGGGGTAGTCTGAAGTCCGGGGGTAGTCTGAAGTCCGGGGGTAGTCTGAAGTCCGGGGGTAGTCTGAAGTCCGGGGGTAGTCTGAAGTCCGGGGGTAGTCTGAAGTCCGAAGGGGGGGTAGTCTGAAGTCCGGGAGTAGTCTGAAGTCCGGGGATAGTCTGAAGTCCGGGGGTAGTCTGAAGTCCGGGGATAGTCTGAAGTCCGGGGGTAGTCTGAAGTCCGGGGGTAGTCTGAAGTCCGGGGGTAGTCTGAAGTCCGGGGGTAGTCTGAAGTCCGGGGATAGTCTGAAGTCCGGGGATAGTCTGAAGTCCGGGGGTAGTCTGAAGTCCGGGGATAGTCTGAAGTCCGGGGGTAGTCTGAAGTCCGGGGATAGTCTGAAGTCCGGGGGTAGTCTGAAGTCCGGGGATAGTCTGAAGTCCGGGGGTAGTCTGAAGTCCGGGGGTAGTCTGAAGTCCGGGGGTAGTCTGAAGTCCGGGGGTAGTCTGAAGTCCGGGGGTAGTCTGAAGTCCGGGGATAGTCTGAAGTCCGGGGGTAGTCTGAAGTCCGGGGGTAGTCTGAAGTCCGGGGGTAGTCTGAAGTCCGGGGATAGTCTGAAGTCCGGGGGTAGTCTGAAGTCCGGGGATAGTCTGAAGTCCGGGGGTAGTCTGAAGTCCGGGGATAGTCTGAAGTCCGGGGGTAGTCTGAAGTCCGGGGGTAGTCTGAAGTCCGGGGGTAGTCTGAAGTCCGGGGGTAGTCTGAAGTCCGGGGGTAAGTCTGTCTGCAGTCCGGGGGTAGTCTGAAGTCCGGGGGTAGTCTGAAGTCCGGGGGTAGTCTGAAGTCCGGGGGTAGTCTGAAGTCCGGGGGTAGTCTGAAGTCCGGGGATAGTCTGAAGTCCGGGGGTAGTCTGAAGTCCGGGGATAGTCTGAAGTCCGGGGGTAGTCTGAAGTCCGGGGGTAGTCTGAAGTCCGGGGGTAGTCTGAAGTCCGGGGGTAGTCTGAAGTCCGGGGGTAGTCTGAAGTCCGGGGGTAGTCTGAAGTCCGGGGTTAGTCTGAAGTCCGGGGGTAGTCTGAAGTCCGGGGGTAGTCTGAAGTCCGGGGGTAGTCTGAAGTCCGGGGGTAGTCTGAAGTCCGGGGGTAGTCTGAAGTCCGGGGGTAGTCTGAAGTCCGGGGGTAGTCTGAAGTCCGGGGGTAGTCTGAAGTCCGGGGTTCGTCTGAAGTCCGGGGTTAGTCTGAAGTCCGGGGGTAGTCTGAAGTCCGGGGGTAGTCTGAAGTGCGGGGGTAGTCTGAAGTCCGGGGGTAGTCTGAAGTCCGGGGGTAGTCTGAAGTCCGGGGGTAGTCTGAAGACCGGGGGAAGTCTGAAGTCCGGGGGTAGTCTGAAGTCCGGGGGTAGTCTGAAGTCCGGGGGTAGTCTGAAGTCCGGGGGTAGTCTGAAGTCCGGGGGTAGTCTGACGTCCGGGGGTAGTCTGAAGTCCGGGGGTAGTCTGAAGTCCGGGGGTAGTCTGAAGTCCGGGGGTAGTCTGAAGTCCGGGGGTAGTCTGAAGTCCGGGGGTAGTCTGAAGTCCGGGGGTAGTCTGAAGTCCGGGGGTAGTCTGAAGTGAGGGGATAGTCTGAAGTCCGGGGATAGTCTGAAGTCCGGGGATAGTCTGAAGTCCGGGGATAGTCTGGAGTCCGGGGGTAGTCTGAAGTCCGGGGGTAGTCTGAAGTGAGGGGATAGTCTGAAGTGAGGGGATAGTCTGAAGTGAGGGGGTAGTCTGAAGTGAGGGGATAGTCTGAAGTGAGGGGATAGTCTGAAGTGAGGGGATAGTCTGAAGTGAGGGGATAGTCTGAAGTGAGGGGATAGTCTGAAGTGAGGGAATAGTCTGAAGTGAGGGGATAGTCTGAAGTGAGGGGATAGTCTGAAGTGAGGGGATAGTCTGAAGTGAGGGGATAGTCTGAAGTGAGGGGATAGTCTAAAGTGAGGGGATAGTCTGAAGTCCGGGGGTAGTCTGAAGTCCGGGGATAGTCTGAAGTGAGGGGATAGTCTAAAGTGAGGGGATAGTCTGAAGTGAGGGGATAGTCTGAAGTGAGGGGATAGTCTAAAGTGAGGGGATAGTCTGAAGTGAGGGGATAGTCTGAAGTGAGGGGATAGTCTAAAGTGAGGGGATAGTCTGAAGTGAGGGGATAGTCTGAAGTGAGGGGATAGTCTGAAGTGAGGGGATAGTCTAAAGTGAGGGGATAGTCTGAAGTGAGGGGATAGTCTGAAGTGAGGGGATAGTCTAAAGTGAGGGGATAGTCTGAAGTCCGGGGGTAGTCTGAAGTCCGGGGCTAGTCTGAAGTCCGGGGGTAGTCTGAAGTCCGGGGGTAGTCTGAAGTCCGGGGGTAGTCTGAAGTCCGGGGATAGTCTGAAGTCCGGGGGTAGTCTGAAGTCCGGGGGTAGTCTGAAGTCCGGGGGTAGTCTCAAGTCCGGGGGTAGTCTCAAGTCCGGGGGTAGTCTGAAGTCCGGGGACAGTCTGAAGTCCGGGGACAGTCTGAAGTGCGGGGGTAGTCTGAAGTCTGGGGGTAGTCTGAAGTGAGGGGATAGTCTGAAGTGAGGGGATAATCTGAAGTGAGGGGATAGTCTGAAGTGAGGGGGTAGTCTGAAGTCCGGGGATAGTCTGAAGTCCGGAGATTACCTGATGTCCGAGATAAATATATAAAATCCTAGGTTTGTCTAAGGTCGTAGCTGCAGTGATGAATAAGACACTTGTATGAAGCAATATAATTATTATACAAAATTTTTGAGGGATTGTCTTACGTCCAAGAATGATTGTTCTCATTTGTTGGAGGATTCTCTGAAATCCTCTTAGGGATGTTTGAAGTCCTAGAAGGATACAGGAGCTAAAACCACTAATGGAAATCTTCATGAACTCATTTACAATAAGAATTCATACATTCGTTGATTATGTTGTCACTCGCTCCCATGTTGTCACTCGCTCCCATGTTGTCACTCGCTCCCATGTTGTCACTCGCTCCCATGTTGTCACTCGCTCCCATGTTGTCACTCGTTCCCATGTTGTCACTCGCTCCCATGTTGTCACTCGCTCCCATGTTGTCACTCGCTCCCATGTTGTCACTCGTTCTAACAGAAAGAAACTGTATATACATCTTCCGTCTAGGAATAAATCTTCCGTCTAGGGGAATATGTTAAATATTGCCCTTAATTACAGAAACAGCTAATATTAATTAAACATGAGATTAAAAGTGATCACGAGTCGATTTTTAATAATGTCATTTAATCACCTTTCACATCTTTTTAACCTAATAAGTTAATAACTTATCGTAGTAATTTGAACTATTTAATAAGACATTAAAATAATGATCCTTTTATTTTCCTAGCAGACAGGATGTGAAAATATAAATTGATTGATAACATCACCTCAAGACTGAAGGATTGATTACCTCAAATTCCTTATCTTCCGCCATTCATCTCTGTATTCGACTGAGGAAGAAACATCCAAGTGTTACACAAGTGTCTCAGTCATGTAGTATAAATTGAATCACCTGAACCCGTAATTAAACATAGAACAGTGTGTGAGGTGAACCAAACTAGGGATGCGGAAAAGGAAATGATGTGCGAAGGTTAAAGGTGTGCAAAGAGTTACTGAAAGTAGGGATTAGTGTAAGAATAAAATTGTTAAGTAAAAAAACAATGTGCAACTAATGTGACATTTTAGTGTAGCAGTGATTCGTTCTCCAGTAACTTTGAGAAAGTTCCTGGAGAGCCAAACTTTGCCACAATAAGTTGTCTCATTAGCTGCACATGTCTCTTTTTACCTAACATATTGTCGGTAATTCTACCTTTATGAAGAATAAAACTTAATAGTTGATGCAAATGTTAACTTCTGTTACAAGGTCAAAGAAAAAATTAGACTTACACAAGCAAGTCAGTCTGTGTATTAGGTAGTTCAAGAAGTAATGACTCCTGCAGTCCCCCGGTAGAGAGGACAATCTATTAAGATATTGTAAACTAATATTTCTGTTCGTCTGAGTCACGTATCTCCGTACTGTAAATAAAGTTGTTTCTCAAACCTGAAAACAGTGAGAGGAAAATGGCCAGAATCCCAATTCTGTTAAGAGAAAACAATTAGTTGCATTATAACTCAAACTATTGTTAAAAATCTCCAAGTATAACTACTTTTTCCTTATCATGGTCATTTTTTTATCAATAGTTTGCTAAGTATATTATGTAATCCCTGACTTATCCTCTCAGTGATGATGTTGCCAAGTTTTATTTAATGGCGGGTAATATGCATTTACTGCTAAGAGTTTCATTATGTTTTTATACATTTATAACTTTCATTATTTTCAGTACTTATAATTTAAAATTTCGTAACTTGATGAGGGATTTTTTACCAAATATTACCAAAACTAACTTCTTCCCATCTGTCTCTTCTCCATATAACTAATATTTGTGATATACAGCCTAATTTAAAGCTTTTTTTTTTTTAGTTTGTTTTCATTTAGGCAAACTATATCGATTTTCTTTAATTTATAACATTTCTAAGTTCTAGCCTTATATATATTGCTCCATCAATATTAGCGTATTGAATTTTCAAAAAATGTATTATTCTCATTGCTTCACCTTTTCCCATTTGCTTTACCATTATATTTGTCGATTTTAAGGTTCTTCGAAAACTCATTTGATGGGTCAGTATGGCAGAGTTACTCTGTAACTTCTTTTCTTCCTCTTTGAAGTGTTTATAAATTTTCTTATTTTCACCCAATCCTCCTCTGAAAGATTTTCTTTAATTTATATATCATTATTATCCTCTAATTTCTTAATATCACTAGTTTCGTTTTTAAAAAGATCTTCCTTTTGTTTAATCTGTGTAAATGGTTTTCAGTGGCCTATGCTTGTCCTTCTAATATTTTCCAATTCATCTCATTCACCTCATTTCTGTGTTCTTCCTCTTTGATTCTTTCTGTTTGTTTTTGTTTCATTTTCAGCAAAACCGAAAATTAAGAGTTTATATTGATCATCAACGTCCCTCAATAACTGAAAGTTATTTACAGTCCCCTTTTTAAGTTCTTGAAAAATATTGACTTATCAGTAGGTTTTTAGCTAATACTAACTATTGTTCAATCTCTGTTTTTCTATAAGGAAATCTGCAAACTTTTCTTCTAGTTCAGTTTTGTAGTCTAATAAACCATTAATTTTCTCCTCAGTATTCATATTTATAAATAATTTCTATCACCTCTCTTTTCATCACATCAACTTGCTCACTTAGTATCTTCAACACTTGCTGTTAGCACGACTTTAAATCTTCTCTTTTTGTTTAAAGTTGCATTTTACTTATTAAATTTATCTAATAACGCTTCTTGCCTTACTTGAAGTTGTTCAATTATCGTCATTCTATCGATCCATCCACTGGTTTTCATATCTGCAGATATAAATGCATAGCAGTGTTTAGACCGTCTATCCTCCGCCATATTTTGAAAAATGCACGGCTCTAATGTTGTGCTACTCTGTTTTTTCTTATTCTGTTAAATGCATTATTCTTACACAAAATGTTTTACATTAATAACTTAATTTAATTTTTGGGGGGACATTTCTCACTTGAAATAATCTACTCCTTACTCAACTGACACAGTCCTTCCCACGTAGGATAAGATTTCTGACGTCTGTTCTCCTGGGCGCTGTGTGTGTGTGTGTGTTTCTGCGTGACTCATCTGAGTCCTCAATTTTCCGCTGTCATCCTCGTGTTCTTCTTTCCTATCTCCCAGACAATCTGTTCTTACTCACCTTAACAGTTCCACTCAGTATTTTGTGCGCTATCGTATCACCCTCATGTCATACACATTTATCAAAAACAACAGCGGTCATAGGACTGACCCTTGTAGAACCCCGCTCCACATATGAGCCCAATCTGACCCCTCTTTACGTACTATCACTCATTGTTTAATTCCTGTCAATATTCCCTGATCCATTGCAGTGCTTTTCCTGCTATTCCTCCCTATTCTTCTAGACTTTGCACTAATCTCTTCTGCAGTTCTGTGTCAAAAGCTTTCTGACAGTCCAAGAAAATGCAGTCTAAACATTTCTTTCTAGTCTTACTTCAGTTACTTTGTCACAGAACTCCAGTACGTTTCTGACACACAATTTTCCATCCTCTAAGCCGTGAGGGTTGTTATGTATGCGCCCATTCCTGTCTATGTGCTCTACCACTCTTCTGATAATCTCCAAGATTTTACACACACTACATGTCTGTGAAACTAGTGTGCAGTTTAATGCTGCCTGTCTGTCTCCTTTCTTGAAATCTGGGACTACTTTTGCCGTTTTCCTCACCTCAGGATCCATGGAGAGATGTTATCTGGGCCCACCGCCTTCGAGGTATTTAGTTCGCATAGCAATTTCTTTACCCTCTTGGTTGTGTGTATTGTGTCCAGCACTTGCTGCTGTGCCCTACCGCCTCAGTTTGCTGGAAGCCTATTTCCATTGAGAATACCTCCTTCGCATACTTCCAGGTCATTTCTTGTCAGCTCCCCTTCATTCCTCAGCCCGATATGCTGGTCCTTGACTGTTGTTTTCCTCCTGATGTGGCTGTATAATTACTTTGGGTTAGATTTGGCTTTCAATGCTATGTCATTCTCATATTGGTGCTGGGCCTCTCTTCTTATTCATATATGTTCATTTCTGGCTCATAGGCTCAGCTCCTTATTTTCCTGAGACCTTTGCCTTCTACACCGTTTCCATGCTATAGCCCACTTGGCTTTGGCATGTCTACACTTTCGAGCAAACCAAGGGCTCACTTTGGTCTTCTCAAGGTCGCCTTTGCCCTTGGGTAGGAACTTCTCCTCTGCCTCCCTTCACTTCGTGTCACGTGTTCCGTGATTTATCTCTAGCTCTCTTCCCCATTCCACCTCATGCAGGAATTGCCTCATGCTTGTGTAGTCCCCTCTTTTGAAATTCTGTGCTGCTTCCTTCTCCACGAGCACTGAGGGGCCTTTTGTATGTTACATTCCAATGTCGAAACTGCTCAAGGTGAATACGAAGTCTAGCCTTGCTGGTTCATCCTCTCCTCTTTCTCTGGCTGTGTCCCTAATATGTTGGTGCATGAAGTTTACCAGTATCACCTCCAGCATCGTAGCCCTCCAAGTTTCTGGTCCCCCGTGTAGCCCCAGGGTTTTCCCAGTCTCCTTGTGATTGAAATTCACTCTTAACATTAACTTTGCCCTGCCCAAACAGGCCCTTCTGGCCACCTTTTCTATTGTGTCCACTATTGCTCTGTTTCTCTCATTGTGCTCTGTCTTGGTGTTTTGCTATCCAGCGGTGGGTTGTACATCACTGCTAACACCATCTGGGGATTCCCGGTCTGAAGTGTTCCTACCTTGTAGTCATCTGCTTCCCCTGTGTCCATTCCTCCCAACCACTCAAAACTCACTGGTTTTTGATAAGCAGTATAACTCCTCCTCCCTCTTTGTTCCCTGTCTTTTTCCCTCATAATCTGATAGCTAGTTGGGAAGATCAGCTTCGTTTCCGTAAGGGCTATGATGTCTGGGGATGCCTCCATGATTCGTTCATGTAATTCTTCGCTTTCATTTGTTATTCCATTTTCGTGTTGTACCATACCTTCAATTTTTCTTCCATTGTAGTCTGGGGTTGGGGGCTTGTGCTGGCTGGGTGAGTGGGAGGCAGGGAAGGTCACTATAAGAGACTGTTGTGGAGGTGAAATTAGTGCTGGGAAGTGGGGACAATGGGTGCAGGGTGTGCTTTTTTGGAGTTATTGTGTTTGTGGTGGTGGTGGTGCTGGTTGAGGGGATTCTGTGAATTGTTTTGTGGTTCTCCCATGTTTAGACTTGCTTGACTGTTGATGCCTCTCCTTCCTGCCTCTTTTATCTATATACCCTCTCTCTCAGTTGTTCCTGTTCTTTTCTTGTTCTGTTGTAGTCGAGGCACACCCACTGGAATTTTGATTAGTCCTTTAATCGTGGTCTCTGCTGCATTATCGTGTTTTGTACCATATCTGTCATGAATGTCAATTTGACTGAGCTGATGTTTCACCTCGAATACCCCCAAATTCTCTGAAAATTTGTCAGTTGTCATCATTTGTTCTAAGTCCTCCCTTCAGCCTCCCGAAGCCCAGGAATAACTATTGACCTCTCAGGCTTCCCATTTCCTTTACTGCCATATCTCTGGGTCCGATTTAAGTATCTTGTTGCTTCCTTTATCAATTTCTACAAAGGACTTACCTCTTTCCCTTCCCTCATACTCCTCTCTTACCATTGATGCTCCTGTTCCTAACACTATTCCCCTTTGTTCCTCAACTCTATAACCCACTTTAGCACAGTTCCTCTTCTTGGTTCTGCATCCTATCCTCTGCAGCTTTACCTCGTAGCTTCCACTTCTTTCTCTCTGCAGCCATCTTCTCCACTATAGTATTGCTAAACTTCATTAGCCTTTTTTCCCTATTCTTGTTCCATTGCTCACCTGAGCCCTGCTGCCCATACTTTCTTCTCCAACCAATCTTCTTCAGTTTCTCTGCCTTTTTGTTCTGCCTTTTGTGAGCCCATTTTTTATCTTCTTAATTAAGAATATGCTAGTTTCCAAGAACTCTAAATTTAGTGAGCAATGGTGTGCATGTGTGCGTGCATGTGTATGTGTGGGTGGGTGTTGGTGTGTGTACTCACCTATTTGTACTCACCTATTTGTGGTTGCAGGGGTCGAGTCATAGCTCCTGGCCCCGCCTCTTCACTGATTGCTACTAGGTCCTCTCTCTCCCTGCTACATGAGCTTTATCATACCTCGCCTTAAAACTATGTATGGTTCCCGCCTCCACTACTTCACTTTCTAGACTATTCCACTACTTGACTACTCTATGACTGAAGAAATACTTCCTAACATCCCTTCGATTCATCTGAGTCTTCAACTTCCAATTGTGACCTCTTGTGTCTGTGTCCCATCTCTGGAACATCCTGTCTTTGTCCACCTTGTCTATTCCGCGCAGTATTTTATATGTCGTTATCATGTCTCCCCTGACCCTCCTGGCCTCCAGTGTCGTCAGGCCGATTTCCCTCAACCTTTCTTCGTAGGACAATCCCCGTAGCTCTGGGACTAGTCTTGTTGCAAACCTTTGCACTTTCTCTAATTTCTTGACGTGCTTGACTAGGTGTGGATTCCAAACTGGTGCTGCATACTCCAGTATGGGCCTGACGTAAATGGTATACAGTGTCTTGAACGACTCCTTACTGAGGTATCGGAACGCTATCCGTAGGTTTGCCAGGCGCCCGTATGCTGCAGCAGTTATCTGATTTATGTGCGCCTCAGGAGATATGCTCGGTGTTATACTCACCCCCAGATCTTTTTCCTTGAGTGAGGTTTGCAGTCTTTGGCCATCTAAACTATATTGTGTCTGCGGTCTTCTTTGCCCTTCCCCAATCTTCATGACTGCATTTGGCAGGGTTAAACTCAAGGAGCCAGTTGCTGGACCAGGCTTGCAGCCTGTCCAGGTCTCTTTGTAGTCCTGCCTGATCCTCATCCGATTTGATTCTTCTCATTAACTTCACATCATCTGCAAACAAGGACACTTCTGAGTCTATCCCTTCTGTTATGTCGTTCACATATACCAAGAACAGCACAGGTCCTAGGACTGACCCCTGTGGAACCCCGCTTGTCACAAGCGCCCACTCTGACACCTCGTCACGTACCATGACTCGTTGTTGCCTCCCTGTCAGGTATTCTCTGATCCATTGCAGTGCCTTTCCTGTTATGTGTGCCTGATCTTCTAGCTTTTTCAGTAACCTCTTGTGAGGAACTGTGTCGAAGGCCTTTTTGCAGTCCAAAAAAATGCAGTCGATCCACCCCTCTCTCTCTTGTCTTACTTCTGTCACCTTGTCATAAAACTCTAGTAGGTTTGTGACACAGGATTTTCCTTCCCTGAAACCATGCTGGTTGTCAATTATACACTTGTTTCTTTCCAGGTGCTCCACCACTCTCCTCCTGATGATCTTCTCCATGACCTTGCATACTATACACGTTAGTGATACAGGTCTGTAGTTTAGTGCCTCATGTCTGTCTCCCTTTTTAAAAATTGGGACTACATTTGCCATCTTCCATACCTCAGGGAGTTGCCCAGTTTCAAATGATGTGTTGAAGATCTTTGTTAATGGCACACACAATATCTCTGCTCCCTCTTTAAGGACCCACGGAGAGATGTTGTCTGGTCCCACCGCCTTTGAGGTGTCAAGTTCGCATAGCAGCTTCTTCACTTCCTCCTTGGTTATATGTAGCTCATCCAGCACTTGCTGGTGTACCCCCCTGTTCTGATTTCCTGGAGTCCTACTGGTTTCCACTGTAAATACTTCTTTAAATCTCGTGTTGAGCTCCTGACATACCTCTCGGTCGTTGCTTGTGAATTCCCCATCACCCTTCCTCAGTCTGATTACCTGGTCCTTGACTGTTGTTTTCCTCCTGATGTGGCTGTACAACAGCTTCGGGTCAGTCTTGACTTTCGATGCTATGTCATTTTCATATTGTCGCTGAGCCTCCCTTCTTATCTGTGCATATTCATTTCTGGCTCTTCGGCTAATCTCTTTATTTTCCTGAGTTCTCTGTCTTCTGTACCTTTTCCATTCTCTAGTACACCTAGTTTTTGCCTCCCTACACCTTTGGGTGAACCAAGGACTCGTTCTGTTCTTCCCATTATTTCTGTTTCCCTTGGGAACAAACCTCTCCTCTGCCTCCTTGCATTTTGTTGCCACATAGTCCATCATTTCTTGTACTGGTTTTCCTGTCAGTTCCCTCTCCCACTGAATGTTTTGAAGGAAGTTCCTCATGCCTGAGTAGTTCCCCCTTTTGTAGTTTGGTTTTTCCCATCCTATTCCTGCTACTCTCTCCACTTGTAGCTCAACTATGTAGTCGAAGCACAGAACCACATGATCACTAGCTCCCAGGGGCCTTTCATACAAGATATCCTCGATGTCTGAACTACTCAAGGTGAATACAAGGTCCAGTCTTGCTGGTTCATCTTCTCCTCTCTCTCTGGTAGTGTCTCTAACATGTTGATGCATGAGGTTTTCCAGTACTACATCCATCATCTTGGCTCTCCATGTTTCGGAACCCCCATGGGGCTCCAGGTTTTCCCAGTCAATCTCCTTGTGATTGAAATCACCCATAACTAGTAACTTTGCTCCCCCCACGTGTGCTCTCCTGGCCACCTCGGCTAGTGTGTCGACCATGGCTCTGTTGCTCTCATCGTATTCTTCTCTTGGTCTCCTGCAGTTCTGTGGTGGGTTGTACATTACTGCAATTATCACCTTATGTCCCTCAGACTGGATTGTTCCTACTAAGTAGTCCCTTTCACCCATGCCATCCATTCCTTCCATTTTCTCAAAACCCCACTGGCTTTTAATGAGCAGTGCAACTCCTCCTCCCCCTCTCCTCCCTCTGTCTTTCCTGAAGATTTGATATCCGGGTGGAAAGATTGAATCTGTTATTATTCTGGTGAGTTTTGTTTCTGTGAGTGCTATTATGGCTGGGGATGTCTCCTTGATTCTTTCGTGCCACTCCTCATACTTATTTGTTATTCCATCTGCATTTGTATACCATACCTTCAACTTTTTTTCTAAGACTGTGGTCTGGGAGGTGTACTGGGGTTGGGGAAGTGGGAGACCTGATTAGGAACTATGGGTGGTTGCTGTGGGGGTGGAGTTTGTAATGTAGTGGGTGGGGGCATTGGATATGGCATGGGTGTTTTGGTTTAGAGTGTTTGGCTGCACTGGGGTTGACCTGGTTGGGAGGCTTCTATAGGAAGCTGTGAGGGAGGTTGTATTTGATCTTCTTCCTGTGTCTGGGATCTCCTGTCTGTCTTCTCCATCAACTCTCTTTCCTCCTTTCGCCTTTGTACCATCTCTCTCAGTTTCCGCCTTTCGTCTTGTGTTCTGTCGCGGTCGAGATACACCTTCCTGTATGCTGGCATGTCCCTTAATCGTGCTTTTTCCTGCAGTATCCTGTTCCGAGTCGATTCTGCCTTGAAGGTCACTTTCACTGGCCGGGTTCTTTTTTTTACAAACCCCCCTATTCTCCGAAAATTTTCCAGCTGGGTCATGTCGTCTTCTCCGATTACTTTCATGATGCTTTCAATTGCTTTTTTTTCCCCTTGTTTTCTTGCTTCATATGTTTCCCCTTCAACTTCCTGTAGCCCATACACAAAGACTGACCTCACCCTTTCATTCTCCCACTGCATATCCCTGTGTATCCCCTCATTCAATTTGATTTCCTCCATTGCAGCTTTCCTTTCTTCAGTTTCACTAGCAACTGTACATGGGCTCAGTGGCCTGTCATTTTCCCTTCTCGGCTTTCCCTGGGCTCTGTTGTGGTCTTTTAGGGCCTCCACATATAGCTTAGCTCTTTCATTTA